>NC_135819.1:76323764-76405222 GCF_964213995.1 Mustelus asterias
CGGCCAGGATCCTCACAGTGGATAGCAGCAGCATATTTGATGTGCTTTTCAGTTGGATATTTGTGCTGCCAATTCTGAGTCAGGGCTTTGGCTCATTTGTTTTTATTGTCAGTCGCTGATCATTGGGTCTCACTCTTGTCTCAGGATCAGAAAGCTGTGGGTTCAATTCCCACTCCAGAAACTTCAGCACAAAAACCTAGTTTGGCACCCTAGCGATGGTGTCCAGCATTGTCTGATCTGCTGTCATAGAATCATAGAATCCTATAGTGCAGAAGGAGGCCATTTGGCCCATCAAATCTGCACGGACAGCAATCCCACCCAAGCCCTATCCCCGTTACCTCACATATATACCCTGCCAATCCCCCTGACACTAGGGTCAATTTTGCATGGTCAATCACCTTATCTTGCACATCATTGGACATCATAGAATCCCTACAGTGCAAAAGGAGGCCATTCGGCCCAACAAGCCTGCACCGACAACATATTCCACCCAAGCCCTATACCCATAGCCCCACATATATATCCTGCTAATCCCCTGACAATAAGGAGCAATTTACCATGACCAATGCATCTAACTGGCACACCTTTGGACTTGGGAGGAAACCAGAGCCCCCAGAGGAAACCCACGCACACACGGGGAGAACGTGCAAACTCCACAAGACAGTGACCCGAGGTTGGAATTAAACCCAGGTCTCTGGCTCTGTGTAGCAGCAGTGCTAACCACTGTGCCACCATGCCATCCATTCTGGATGTCTTTTGGATGAGATGTTAAAATGAGGCCTGGTCTGCCCCTCAGTTGGATCAAAAGAATCCCATGGTGCTATTGAGGAGAGGTTGAGTAGGTGGGCCTGTACTCATTAGAGTTTAGAAGAATGCGAGGTGACCTTATTGAGCCATATAGGACAGGGTAGATGCTGAGAGGATGGTTCACTTTGCAGGAAAGTCTAGGACCAGAGAGGATAACCTCAGAGTAAGGGGTCACCTCCCAGTTTAGACAGAGATGAGGAGGAATTTCTTCTCTCAGAGAGGAGTGAATCTGTGGAATTCTTTACCGCAGAGGGCTGTGGAGGCTGGGTCGTTAACTATATTCAAGGCTGAGATAGACTGATTTTTAATCAGTAAGGGTATCAGTGTTAAGGGGATAAGCAGGGAAAGTGGAGTTGAGGATTATCATTTCAGATCAGCCATGATCTCACTGAATATCAGAGCAGGGTTGATGGGCCAAATGGCCTACTTCCACTCCTATGTCTTATGGCCTTATGGGTGTCCTCCTCAGACCCCTGGCCAACAGTTGTCTCTCAAGCAACATCACTTGAAACAGATTATTTGTTAAATGTCATATTGCTATTTGTAGCACCTTGCTCTGCATACAATGGCTGCCATGTTTCCTATATTACAGCAATGACTACTTTGACTACTTTGTTGGCCGTAAATTGCTCTCTGAAGACTGGAAGTCCTGACAGGGGCTGTATCAATGCAAGTCTTTTCATTGAACCAGTGGGTCAGAGAATAATGGTAGCGCTCCTTCTCTGATCCAATCCAAAATGTCCAGCACTGCCTATCAGTTGTCATAGCTTCAAGCAGAAAAATCCTGACAATATACGAAATGTTTTAACTTCAATGTTCATCTCCATTCTCTCTTCCACCTTCTTCCATCAGGAAAAAGATACAAAAGTCTGAGGTCACATACCAATCGACTCAAGAACAGCTTCTTCCCTGCTGCTGTCAGACTTTTGAATGGACTTACCTTGCACTAAGTTGATCTTTCTCTACCCCCTAGTTATGACTGTAACACTACATTCTGCACTCTCTCCTTTCCTTAGAACATAGAACAGTACAGCACAGAACAGGCCCTTCGGCCCACGATGTTGTGCCGAGCTTTATCTGAAACCAAGATCAAGCTATCCCACTCCCTATCATCCTGGTGTGCTCCATGTGCCTATCCAATAACCGCTTAAATGTTCCTAAAGTGTCTGACTCCACTATCACTGCAGGCAGTCCATTCCACACCCCAACCACTCTCTGCGTAAAGAACCTACCTCTGATATCCTTCCTGTATCTCCCACCACGAACCCTATAGTTATGCCCCCTTGTAATAGCTCCATCCACCCAAGGAAATAGTCTTTGAACATTCACTCTATCTATCCCCTTCATCATTTTATAAACCTCTATTAAGTCTCCCCTCAGCCTCCTCCGCTCCAGAGAGAACAACCCTAGCTCCCTCAACCTTTCCTCATAAGACCTACCCTCCAAACCAGGCAGCATCCTGGTAAATCTCCTCTGCACTCTTTCCAGCACTTCCACATCCTTCTTATAGTGAGGTGACCAGAACTGCACACAATATTCCAAATGTGGTCTCACCAAGGTCCTGTACAATTGCAGCATAGCCCCACGGCTCTTAAACTCCAACCCCCTGTTAATAAAAGCTAACACACTATAGGTCTTCTTCACAGCTCTATCCACTTGAGTGGCAACCTTTAGAGATCTGTGGATATGGACCCCAAGATCTCTCTGTTCCTCCACAGTCTTCAGAACCCTACCTTTGACCCTGTAATCCACATTTAAATTAGTCCTACCAAAATGAATCACCTCACATTTATCAGGGTTAAACTCCATTTGCCACTTTTCAGCCCAGCTTTGCATCCTATCTATGTCTCTTTGCAGCCTACAACAGCCCTCCACCTCATCCACTACTCCACCAATCTTGGTGTCATCAGCAAATTTACTGATCCACCCTTCAGCCCCCTCCTCTAAGTCATGAATAAAAATCACAAAGAGCAGAGGACCAAGCACTGATCCCTGTGGCACTCCGCTAGCAAGTCATTTCCGCTAGCAAGACATTTCCTTCTCTATGAACGGTATGCTTTGTCTGTATAGCGCGCAAGAAACAATACTTTTCACTGTATGTTAATACATCTGACAATAATAAATTTAATCAAACCAAATTCACCTCGCTTTGTTAAAGTGTTCATTTTTCATTAAAAGTGTAAGTATTTATTCGAACCACACCTAATTCGAACCATATCTAATTCAGCAAAACAAAAATATAATGGAGGAGGGTTTAATCAGGCATATTAAGCTTATACATATAAGGGAAGCTAAAATAGAAGCTGTTTTATTGATTCATAAAGTTCTCAGGTAAAAGAATTCCATCACTCTATAATCAACATCACATCCAAGTGGAGGCACTTAAGTTTCAACTTCCTTTCGAGATGTGCAGGTTAGGGAGATTGGCCATGCTAAATTGCCCCTTAGTATCCCAAGATGTGTAGATTGGGGGAATTAGTGGAGTAAATACATGGGGTTACACAAAGGTGCCAGGGAAATAGAAATTCCTCTGTCGGAGAGTCAGTGCAGGGCGGTATGGTGGCAGAGTGGTTAGCACAGCTGCCTCACAGCGTCAGAGACCTGGGTTCATTTCTGACCTTGGATAACTGTGTGGAGCTTGCAAGTTCTCCCTATGTCGGCGTGGGTTTCCTCCGAGTGCTCTGGTTTCCTCCAACACTTCAAAGATGTGTGGGTTAGGTGAATTGGCCATGCTAAATTGTCCCTCAGTGACAGGAGGATTAGCAGGGTAAATATGTGGGGTTATCGGGATAGGGTCTGGCTGGGATGGTTGGCGATGCAGGCTCAATGGGCCGAATGACTTGCTTCTGCAGTATAGCAATTCTATTTCCCTTTTTTTAAAAAAAAGACTCAATGGGTCAAATGTCCTCCCTCTGCATTGGAGGTATTTGATGATTCTATGATTCATCGCCTCCTATCCATTGACTCTGTCTACACTTCCCGTTGCCTCGGCAAAGCAGCCAGCATAATCAAGGACCCCATGCACCCAGGACATACTCTCTTCTGTCGGGAAGAATACACAAAAGTCTGAGATCACGTACAAACTGACTCAAGAACAGCTTCTTCCCTGCTGCCATCAGACTTTTGAATGCACCTACCTCGCACTAAGTTGATCTTTCTCTACACCCTAGCTATGACTGTAACACTACATTCTGCACTCTCTCCTTTCCTTCTCTATGAACACCAGGTTAAAGTCCAACAGGTTCATTTGGTAGTACGAACTTTCGGAGCGCCACTCACCTGATGAAGGAGCAGCGCTCCGAAAGCTCGTGCTACCAAATAAACCTGTTGGACTTTAACCTGGTGTTGTGAGACCACTTACTGTGCCCACCCCAATCCGACGGCAGCAACTCCACATCATCTCTATGAACGGTATGCTTTGACTGTATAGCGTTCAAGAAACAATACTTTTCACTGTATACTAATACATGTGACAATAATAAGTCACATCAAATCAATGTTAGATGACACAAACTGGCTGGCACCCAGCATTGCAATGGCATAATATTCGAGCAGAAGCTTTCGGGACCCGCTCTCGCTCCCAGCAGAAAGTCCCAGACATGCCGCAGTCCACAGGGAACTGGCAGACTGACTCTCCACCTCTGCCCCAAAGTCAGTGGGAAACCGGGACCAGTTGTTTATAGCTCTTGTCAGTGTGATTGTTTATTTTGACTTTTCCTCCTGCTTCTCCCATGGTTACCGTGCGGTGCCCCAGCCCAGCTTGCACTCAGAGACCAGACACGGTGAACTTTCAACTGGCAGGCAGAGCAATGGGAGGTGGTCACCACGGAATTGAAATATCCCACCAGACTGCCTGTGTCTTCCCAAGAGCAGTGGGAATTCCAGTAAAGCAACAACCCTGAACAGTGAGGGCGTCACGGAGACCAAGCTGGTTGCTTTCTGCCCAACATTTCACAGAACTGGAATTTTCAGTCATTTATTTTAATTGCAAATATTATTTAGCAATATGGCAGCATCAACATTAGTGAAATCCATCTTGAGGACAGAGTGGAGCCTTAACCTGGAGCCCTCAGAGTCTATGAAATCAAAACCACTTCGAATGAGCTCCAAAGTTCTGCCCTCTGCTCTAATCCCTATCCCATGTTTCTCCCCAAAATATCCTTACTTCTTCCCTCCTTCGGCCCCAACTCATCCTCGGAGATTTCAATCTCTCTCTTAACTCACCTTGATCCTTTCCCATTGATTTCATTGCCTTTCTGTTCTCCTGACCTGCCACATAAAACTCACCTAATCACAGCCACCGCCTCTGTCACACCACCGCATATATCCAATCTGACAAGGCCTTCTCTACCTATTTCCCTGAATCTCCCACCACCCATAACCCTCTTCCCCCTTTCAACCTCACTTCCTTACGCATCCGGCTTGGGAGAACAATCTTGCCCTCTGTCACTTACAACTGCACTGTCAAACTGTCTAGCCTTTGACTGCCCCCCATTCGCTGCAAAACGTCCCTCAGCGAGGATCTTCTCAACTGCCCACATCATGGGCAGCACGGTGGCACAATGGTTAGCACTGCTGCCTCACAGTGCCAGGGTTCCGGGTTCAATTCTGGCCTTGGGTGGCTGTCTGTCTGGTGTTTGCAGTTCTCCCCGTGTCTGCGTGGGTTTCCTCCGGGTGCTTCAGTTTCCTCCCACAGGTGTCCAAAGATGTGCAGGTTAGGTGGACTGGCCGTGCTAAATATGTGGGGTTTGGGGGAAACAGGGGTGAGGGAGGAGTGATAGGCCTGGGTGAGATGCTCTTTCAGAGACTCAGTGCAGGTTTGATGGGCCAAATGGCCTCCTTCTGCTCTGCAGGGATTCTATAACTGTTAATTTTATAGCAATTAAGTATTGCTGAAAACAGAGACAAGTTGACTAAGTCTTTTTGTCTTGCAGTCATCAAGACAAATGCAATAATGCCAAACTTCAAATTATCAAATTTTCTCTCTGCAGTATAAATTGTTGTGAAAGTTTAAAATTTGGCCTTCTTGCATATGTCCTGATGAGTGCAAGAAAAAAACTTCGGCGACATGTTTCTGTTTTCAGCAATGTCAGGTTCTGTGCGACTGAGCGACTATCAGTAATCAAGCATTTAATTGTGTTCAAATGGTCTGACAGCATCTGTGGACAGGGAATAGAGCCATGGCACGGTGGCACAGTGGTTAGCATTGCTGCCTCACAGCACCAGGGACCCACATTCGATTCCCAGCTTGCGTCACTGTCTATGTGGAGTCTGCACGTTCTTCCCGTGTCTGTGTGGGTTTCCTCCGGGTGCTCCGGTTTCCTCCCGCAGTCCGAAAGACGTGCAGGTTAGGTGCATTGGCCATGCTAAATTCTCCCTCAGTGTACCCAAACAGGCGCCGGAGTGTGGCGAATAGGGGATTTTCACTGTCACTTCATTGCAGTGTTAATGTAAGCCTACTTGTGACGCTGAGAAATAAACTTTAAACTTTAAATTGACTTGTACAATGTTAAGTATTTTTATTCAAGTAAGGGAGCAGAAAACTCGTACAAAGTTTGTTAGCACTGTCATTAATAGTTTAACCAAGTATCTGGAAACATTAACAAATCTGCGTGGGTTTCCACCGGGTGCTCCAGTTTCCTCCCACAGCCCAAAGATGTGCAGGTTAGGTTCATAGAATCATAGAAACCCGACAGTGCAGAAGGAGGCCATTCGGCCCATCGAGTCTGCACCGACCACAATCCCACCCAGGCCCTACCCCCACATATTTACCCGCTAATCCCGCTAACCTACGCATCTCAGGACTCTAAGGGGCAATTTTTAACCTGGCCAATCAACCTAACCCGCACATCTTTGGACTGTGGGAGGAAACCGAAGCACCCGGAGGAAACCCACGCAGACACGAGGAGAATGTGCAAACTCCACACAGACAGTGACCCGAGCCGGGAATCGAACCCGGGACCCTGGAGCTGTGAAGCAGCAGTGCTAACCACTGTGCTACCGTGCCGCCCATTGGCCATGATTGGCCATGATAAATTGCCCCTTAGTGTCAGAGAGATTAACAGGGTAAATATGTGGGGTTATGGGGATCGGGCCTGGGTGGGATTGTTGTCGGCGCAGGCTCGATGGGCCGACTGGCCTCCTTCTGCACTGTAAGGATTCTATGATTCTATAAAATCGGTTCAATCACAACATCAGCAAGATTGAGTTTCAGCCCAATAAGTTGATACAGCTTTATTCCAAAACAGATACACCAGCCTGGACACAGTCCTGTATTAATGGGAGATGCTTTGGAGATCAGAATGGGAATATTTATAATAATCTATTGAAAGGTTTAAAAAAAAACACTTTGATTATGCGAAAATATCATCCAACTTTTTCATTGTCTGGCATTGAAAAATTCACTGATTCGGGAGCTAAGTTAAAAAAGGGAAACATTTGCATTAACATTTTCCTCGAACAATCATCCTTTAATAAGTGCTTTACTGGATGATAGCATGTCAGGGTTAAACATGGTGTTAATCGCAGTTCTCCCAGCATCAAGCTTCACAGTGTGGGTAAGCTCTAACCTTTGGCATTCGATACAATAAGCAAGGCCTCCCCTTTTCACTTTGTACCTCAAACTAATTGATGCTGCACAAGCTGCTGGGTCTTTTGAAGGGACATGGTTGCCGATTAAACAGCGCTCCCATCACTTTCCTATGACTCTCCAGAGAGAAGCGAAAGGCTGGGAAAGCAGCGATGGGCAGGTTTCTCTAGAGAAAGGCCCGCCAATGGGCTGGGAGACTCTGAAAACTCATCAGCCCCAGTCCCGAAGAGAGACAATCTGTCCATGTTACAGCTGTGGACAGGATGCCAAAACCCCCAAAGAACAGGAAGCTGCCAGTTGCAAATGAACATTCCAGGAAAAGAATACACACAACATTTTTAACACTCTGGCCTATTGTACGTGTTGGTACAAGAGGTGGCTGCTGGCTTACTGACAGAATAGGTTGAGAGGCAGGTCACTGGTGGCACGGTTGCCTGCCTAGGGAAGGCTGTTGCATTGAGAGCATCATCTGAACAAGCTGGAGTTCCTCTTTTGAATTCTCGCCTTTGTACTTTTTGCGACATTATCTTCACCATACAAGTCTAAGCTCCAGTTAAAAAAAATGCTTGATTTCAGAGGTGTTAAAATTGACAAGTTTGAGGTTTACAGTCAGAAGTGATATAGCTGAGGCATTACCACACCCCAAAATAATAACCATGATCAAAGTGGCAAGCTGTGTCTCTCACATGAGCCATAGATTCTGACCACATGCGCCTGACTCGGCAAGTTGTGAGTGTCTTACCTTAATTTCCTTCTTGGAGTACGGAGAAAAATAAGAAAGTTAGGAGTGAGGTGTCACTTTTTTTCATTGGGTGGCATGGTGGCACAGTGGTTAGCGCTGCTGCCTCATAGCGCCAGGGACCTGGGTTCAATTCTGTCCTTGGGTGACTGTTGGAGTTTTTCCTCGTGTCTAGATGAATTTCCTCATGTCTAGATGAATTTCCTCCGGGTGCTCCAGTTTCCTCCTACAGTCCAAAAATAAGTTTAAAGTTTATTTATTAGTGTTACAGGTAGGTTTACATTAATACTGCAATGAAGTTACTGTGAAAATCCCCTAGTCACCGCACTCCGGCGCCTGTTCAAGCACACTGAGGGAGAATTTAGCATGGCCAATCCACCTAACCAGCATGTCTTCTGGACTGTGGGAGGAAACCGGAGCACCCGGAGGAAACCCACGCAGACATGGGGGGGCGGAATTTTACAACTTCATCGCGCCCGTTTTGCGGTGGGAAAATGTCGTAAAATTGGGTGCAATGGTGCCTGTTTTCATGCCCATTCCCATTTTACCAAAAAGAATTGGCGTGATCGGGAGCCCGCCCAAAACGAGGGAAACGTCAATTTGCAATTTTTTGCATTCATCACAATGCAATTAGTGAGCTTCACTCCCAATCATCCCAGCTCACCTGACTTAATGACCTTGTTCGCTGCAGCCAGATCGGTCAGAGAAACACCACCTCTATAAAGATCGGATTCAGGCGCTTGATCAGTGAGGGTGAGCTAGGAGGGCAGTCTCTGCTTTCAAGAGGGGAATGTTTTGTGGTGGCCATGTTGTACTTCTGTAAAAATCTCATAAAACTCCACCTGGGGAGAACATGGAAACTTCACACAGACAATGACCCAAGCCAGGAATCAAACCTGAGTCCCTGGCACTGTGAAGCAGCAGTGCTAAAGACAATGCCACCGTGCGTAGGTTAGGATGATTAGCCATGTTAAATTGCCCCTTAGTGTCAACAGAACTAGCAGGGCAAATATGTGGGGTTACAGGGATAAGTCCTGGTTGGGATTGTTGTCAGTGCAGGCTTGATGGGCCAAGAGGCCTCCTTTTACACTGATGGGATTCTATTCTATGTATTCTATTCGATTCTATAAATTTAATAGAGAGACACAAAGATATGCTTCAATTAAAGAAAAATAATAAATTGTTACAATAATTATGAATTACTGATGAGACTATTCCATTTGATTTGATTTGATTTATTATTGTCACATGTATTAGTATACAATGAAAAATATTGTTTCTTGCGCACTATACAAAGCATACCGTTCATAGAGAAGGAAAGGAGAGAGTGCAGAATGTAGTGTTACAATCATAGCTAGGGTGCAGAGAAAGATCAACTTAGTGCGAGGTAGGTCCATTCAAAGGTCTGATAGCAGCAGGGCAGAAGTGGTTCTTGAGTCGGTTGGTACGCGACCTCAGGCTTTTGCATCTTTTTCCCCATGGAAGAAGGTGGAAGAGAGAATGTCCAGGGTGCGTGGGGTCCTTAATTATGCTGGCTGTTTTGCCGAGGCAGCGGGAAGTGTAGACAGAGTCAATGGATGGGAGGCTAGTTTGCGTGATGGATTGGGCTACATTCACGATTTTTTGTAGATTCTTGCGGTATTGGGCAGAGCAGGAGCCATACCAAGCTGCGATATGACCAGAAAGAATGCTTTCTATGGTACATCTGCAAAAGTTGGTGAGAGTCGTAGCTGACATACCAAATTTCTTTAGTCTTCTGAGAAAGTAGAGGCGTTGGTGGGCTTTCTTAACTCTCATTTCGGGGGAACCAGGACAGGTTATTGGTGATCTGGACACCTAAAAATCTGAAGCTCTTGACCATTTTTACTTAATCCCCATTGACGTAGACTGTGGCATGTCCTCCACTACACTTCCTGAAGTCGATGACTATCTCTTTTGTTTTGTTGACATTGAGGGAGAGATTATTGTCACCGCACCAGTTCACCAGATCTCTATCTCATTCCTGTACTCTGTCTCCTCATTGTTTGAGTTCCAACCCACTACGGTGGTGTCGTCAGCAAACTTGAAAATTGAATTGGAGGAGAATTTGGCCACACAGTCATAGGTGTATAAGGAGTATAGTAGGGGGCTGAAAACGCAGCCTTGTGGGGCACCGGTGTTGAGGATGATCTTGGAGGAGGTGTTGTTGCCTCTCCTTACTGATTGTGGTCTGTAGGTTAGGAAGTTCAGGATCCAGTCACAGAGGGAGGAGTGAGGCCCAGGCCATGGAGTTTGGAGATGAGATTTGTATGAATAATGGTGTTGAAGGCTGAGCTGTAGTCAATAAATAGGAGTCTGACATAGATGTCCTTGTTATCTAGGTGTTCCAGGGTTGAGTACAGGACCAGGGAGATGGCGTCCGCTGTGGACCCGTTGCGGCGGTAGGCGAACTGTTGTGGATCCAAGCAATTAGGGATGCTGGAATTGATTCATGCGATGACTAAATATTTCGAAGGATTTCGTAATGATGGATGTCAGAGCCACCAGACGATAGTCATTAAGGCACACTGCTTGGCTTTTCTTTGGTACCGGGATGATGGTCATCTTTTTGAAACAGATAGGGACCACAGATTATTGTAAAGAGAGGTTGAAAATGTCTGTGAATACCTCCGCCAGTTGATCCGCGCAGGATCTGAGTGCTCGTCCAGGTACCCCATTCAGGCCAGTCACTTTCCTTGGGTTGACCTTCGAGAAGGCTGATTGGACATCTGTGGTGGTGATCTCAGACCTTGGCCTGTATTTATGCCTCAGCCAACATTATTGGGACGATTCAGCATTTTCTGTCTTGGGGTTGGGTTGGGCAGCAGGACTAGGGATAAACTGGCAGAGGAAATGTTTGGACGCAATTCCAATGCCTTCCCGCTGCCACAAAATATTCCCAAAGCAGTGTCTCAGTCCCCCGCCAACTAGAAGTGGACGGGCAATTGAGTTAATTAATTTGTTGATCAACAGCCGTTTTATGACACAGGCTGCATTTCACCAGAATGGGAATGAACCTCTGCCGTGTGGGGAGTCCACCAGATGCACTAGGCAGCGTTCCAGTCGCTTTCTTGGAGGTGCCTTCCTTTCCCAATGCTCCACAGTCCATGGAGGGACTCCCTACCCCAACAGCAATGGCACAACCCCCCACACTTCCACACTACCACTCTGATTGCCGGGACCTTCCTACATTACAACAGTAATTGCCCTTCAAGAAGTACTTAATTGGCTGTTAAGCCTCTCAGGTGTCCTGTCAGCATGAAAAGCATGTTACAAATACAAGTCTTTCTTTCCTTTTTTAACCCCAGCACATCTCCAAACCCCTTACCAGCAAGTCAAGGATAGAAATATAGAGACAAAGAAAGTAGAAACAGGAGTAGGCCATTCAGCCCTTCGAGCCTGTTCAGCCATTCATTTTGATCATGGCTGATCATTGAATTCAATAGCTTGATTCCCCGCTCACCCCCTATATCCCTTGATCCCTTTAGCCCCAAGAGCTAGATCTAATTTCTTCTTGAAATCAGACAATATTTTGGAAATATTGCAACATGGTGGTACTCCCTCCTTTGTCCATGGCACTGCCAAAGCTGCAGAGCTGCCAGCAAGCACTCTGATTGGGTAGTACCCCACCCCAACACACCCTCCCCCCTACCCCACCCCACATGTTGGAGAGCTTCTGGGTACAAAGAGCCAGAGTCCTAAGGACCAGGAAGCTGTTGATTGCAAATGAAAATTCCAATCTTTATTTGGGCAGCGATTTGCATTGGCCCTCGCCAGTGAATTACCACCCTGGTCCCACCCTCTGTGCCCCCACCCTGGCTTAGGGCTCATATTTGGTCACAATGCCTGGACCCACACAGTGGTGATGGTAAAATTCCAGACCAATTATCTGATCACTATCACATTGCTGTTTGTGGAATCTTGCTGTGCTCAAATTGGCTGTTGCATTTCTGACATTATAACTGTGTTCAGGTTTCAGAAGTACTTCATTGACTGTAAAGTGCTTGGGGAGAGCCTGAGGTTCTAAAAGGTGCTATATCAATGCAAGTCTGGTGTTCCTTCGGCTGAAGCTAAGACTTACCTCCTTAACAATGGTGCAAAGCTGTTCCTATCTGATTACCGTGTATAAAAATCTATCCAACTTTCCTGATGGTTTGAGCTATTGGACCATTTCCCTTGCCCAAAACATTCGCCCCCCCTTGTTTGCGCAGATTGGATTTAGCTGGGATAATAGTGGCATGGTGGTTAGCACTGCTGCCTCACAGCATCAGGGACCTGAGTTCGATTCCCAGCTTGGGTCAATGTCTATGCGGAGTCTGCATGTTCTCCTCGTGTCTGCGTGGGTTTCTTCCAGATGCTCTGGTTTCCTCCCAAACTCCAAAGATGTGCAGGTTAGATGGATTGGCCATGCTAAATTGCCCCTTAGTGTCAGGGGATTAGCAGGGTAAATATGTGGGGTTACGGGGATAGGGCCTGAGTGGGATTGTGGTCGTTGCGGGCTCGATGGGCCGAATGGCTTCTTTCTGCACTACAGGGATTCTATGGTACCATGATCTCTGCTGTCATCAAAATGCTTCCCCTGCTTAATGTCAAATGACCCACATGACTAAGCTTCACTTGATTGAGATATTGCAACGCTATTGAGATTATGGAACCATAAAAATCATGAGGGCAAAGTATTCAAGGAAAGAAGAGGATGAGAGGACACAAGTTTGAACGAAAAATGTACGTGGAGCACATATAATATTACACTATCAACCATTGGCCAGAAACTGAACTGAACTAGTCACATTAACACAGTGGCTATAAGAGTGACTCACCTCCTGACTCCCCAAAGCCTGTCCACCATCTACATGGCACAAATCACGAGTGTGAGAGAATACTCTCCACTTGCCTGGATGAGTGCAGCTCAGTAAGAGTTTTAAAAACACCAGGTTAAAGTCCAACAGATTTATTTGGTAGCAAATGCCATTAGCTTTCGGAGTGCTGCTCCTTCGTCAGATGGAGTGGATATCATCTGACAAAGGAGCAGCGCTCCGAAAGCTAATGCCATTTGCTACCAAATAAACCTGTTGGACTTTAACCTGGTGTTGTTAAAACTCTTACTGCGTTTACCCCAGTCCAACACCGGCATCTCCACATCATGAGTGCAGCTCCAACAGCATTCAAGAAGCTCGACACCATCCAGGTCAAAGCATCCCACTTGATTGGCACTCCATCTACAAACATTCATTCCCTCCACTACCAAGATGTAGTAGCAGCCACGTGTACCATCTACAAGATGCACTGCAAGAACTCACCTTAGAGGCTCTAAGGTTCCTTCGACAGACCTTTCTAAATCCACAACCCCTACTATCTAGGAGGACAAAGGCAGCAGATACATGGGAACACCACCACCTAGAAGTTCCCCTCCAAGTCACTCACCATCCTGACTTGGAAACATATCCCCTTTCCTTCACTGTGAATGGGTCAAAAGCCTGGAACTCCTCTCTAACAGCACTATAGAACATAGAACATAGAAAGCCACAGCACAAACAGGCCCTTCGGCCCACAAGTTGCGCCGATCATATCCCTACCTCTAGGCCTATCTATAGCCCTCAATCCCATTAAATCCCATGTACTCATCCAGAAGTCTCTTAAAAGACCCCAACGAGTTTGCCTCCACCACCACCGACGTAAGCCGATTCCACTCACCCACCACCCTCTGAGTGAAAAACTTACCCCTGACATCTCCTCTGTACCTACCCCCCAGCACCTTAAACCTGTGTCCTCTCGTAGCAACCATTTCAGCCCTTGGAAATAGCCTCTGAGAGTCTACCCTATCCAGACCTCTCAACATCTTGTAAACCTCTATCAGGTCACCTCTCATCCTTCGTCTCTCCAGGGAGAAGAGACCAAGCTCCCTCAACCTATCCTCATAAGGCATGCCCCCCAACCCAGGCAACATCCTTGTAAATCTCCTCTGCACCCTTTCAATGGCTTCAACATCTTTCCTGTAATGAGGTGACCAGAACTGCGCGCAGTACTCCAAGTGGGGTCTAACCAGGGTCCTATAAAGCTGCAGCATTATCTCCCGACTCCTAAACTCAATCCCTCGATTAATGAAGGCTAGTACGCCGTACGCCTTCTTGACCGCATCCTCCACCTGCGAGGCCGATTTAAGAGTCCTATGGACCCGGACCCCAAGGTCCTTCTGATCCTCTACACTGCTAAGAATGGTACCCTTCATATTATACTGCTGCTTCATCCCATTGGATCTGCCAAAATGGATCACTACACACTTATCCGGGTTGAAGTCCATCTGCCACTTCTCCGCCCAGTCTTGCATTCTATCTATGTCTCGCTGCAACTTCTGACATCCCTCCAAACTATCCACAACACCACCTACCTTGGTGTCGTCAGCAAACTTACCAACCCATCCCTCCACTTCCTCATCCAGGTCATTTATGAAAATGACAAACAGCAAGGGTCCCAGAACAGATCCCTGGGGCACTCCACTGGTCACTGACCTCCATGCAGAGAAAGACCCCTCCATAGCCACTCTCTGCCTTCTGGAGGCAAGCCAGTTCTGGATCCACAAGGCAACAGCCCCTTGGATCCCATGCCCTCTCACTTTCTCAAGAAGTCTTGCATGGGGACCTTATCGAACGCCTTGCTGAAGTCCATATAGACCACATCCACCGCTCTTCCTTCGTCAATGTGTTTGGTCACATTTTCAAAGAACTCAACCAGGCTCGTAAGGCACGACCTGCCCTTGACAAAGCCGTGCTGACTACTTTTGATCATACTAAACTTCTCTAGATGATCATAAATCCTGTCTCTCAGGATCCTCTCCATCAACTTACCAACCACTGAGGTTAGACTCACCGGTCGGTAATTTCCCGGGCTGTCCTTGTTCCCTTTCTTGAATATAGGGACCACATCTGCAATCCTCCAATCCTCTGGAACCTCTCCCGTCTCCATCGACGATGCAAAGATCATCGGCAAAGGCTCCGCAATCTCCTCCCTCGCCTCCCACAGTAACCTGGGGTACATCCCATCCGGTCCCGGCGACTTACCAACCTTGATGCCATTCAATAGTTCCAACACATCCTCTTTCTTTATGTCCACATGCTCGATCCTTTCTGTCCACCGCAAACCAGCAGTACAACCACCCAGATCCCTTTCCACCGTGAATACCGAGGTAAAGTATTCATTAAGCACCTCCGCCATTTCTAACGGTTCCGCACAAACTTTTCCCCCTTCACCTTTTAAGGGTCCTATGCCTTCACATCTCATCCTTTTACTCTTGACATATTTGTAGAAAGCCTTGGGATTCTCCTTAATCTTACTATAGGTGTAGCTAAACCACGTGGACTGCAGCGGCTTAAGAAGGCAGCTCACCATCACCTTTTCAAGGACACTTAGGGATGGGTAATAAATGCTGGCCTAGCCAGCGACACCCACATCCCGTGAATGAATAAAAAACATAATATTTACAGCAGAGAAACCAGCCATTCAATCCAACTGGACTATACTGGTCTTAACGCTGGCACGAACCTCTTCCCACCTCACTTCATCTCACCATAGCAACATAACAACAACAACTTTTGTTTACACAGCGCCTGAGTTAAGATGGTATTTCTCATGTTGCCACTCACCTCCCTCGCAGTGTTGGTTTCAGTAACACCTACAAGCCAGTTCCTCCGTGATGCAGTAAACATTCAGGACAATGATTTCAGCTTTGACTGCAATTTGCAGTCTGCGCTCAAAATTATCATCGTTCCTCAAGTTTCCACCCAAACTCATTTGCTTATCCCAAAACGTAAAAGCTTCCGTGAGCCAGTGCAATGGGGTTGCACTTAGATCATCATTTTTTTTACTTAAAAAAATTGCATTAAAAATATTCTTTGTATTGTTGAGTGATAGATTGGTGCAGTTTGATTAATGTGGCTGAAAATGGGCTTATCACACACACAATAAAGTAAGCATTTTTAATCAGAGTGTCTTCTCCTCTTAGCTGGAGGGTGATCAGATTGGCACAAGTCAAAGCTGGGATACATTGCCCAGCTCCTGGCAATATTGAGCTTCACCTTAAGGGGATAGGAGAGTCTGTGCAATTGTTCCCCACTGTGTCACTCAATTCTTTCTCCCCAACCCCTCTTTTACCTGGATTCGCACGACCTGCCACACTTATGGGTGGCACAGTGGTTAGCACTGCTGCCTCACAGTGCCAGAGACACGGGTTCAATTCCCAGCTCGGGTCACTGTCTGCGCGGAGCTTGCACGTTCTCCCCGTGTCTGCGTGGGTTTCCTCCAGGTGCTCCGGTTTTCCTCCCCACAGTCTGAAAGAGGTGCTGGTGAGGTGCATTGACCCGAACAGGTGCCGGAGTGTGGCGACTAGCGGAATTTCACAGTCACTTCATTGCAGTGTTAATGTAAGCCTTACTTGTGACACTAATAAATAAACTTTAAAACTTTTTTTGCATGTGACAATATTAAATCAAATCAAAATCGAAAAGACAGTGACCCAAACCGCGAAGCGAACCTGATTCCCTGGCACTGTGAGGCAGCAGTGCCAACCACGGTGCCCGGAGTCATCAAGTTCCAGCAGTTGTTGCTGACTCCTGATGTTGATGGCTCAAGGAGCCCCCTGTAACTTCAGTGTAAACTGTGAAATTTACTGCTCACAACAGCCCATTTTACCAATTCCTCAGGCTCACTCAACTTCAGCAAAAGGCGGAAAGTTTACGTTCGGGATTGCAATCAGCGATGTGAGACAGACATCTCGTCAAGCTAGCACAATTATCTAAGTAGCTCTCTCTCCCTCACTCCCTGTCTCTGTCTCGTTCTCTCTCTGTGTCTCTTTGTCTGTACCTCTTTGCCCCTCTCCCTCTGTCTCTCTTCCTTTCGATCTGTGTTGGAGCCTGTCTCCACCTTCTCGCTTTTGTTGTGCAGTGAAGTACAGTGTAATTTCATGAGCCTTTCTTAGCTGCCCAGTTTGAGACGGTAATCCACTCTGTCTCCTCTTAATTAAAGCAAATAGCCCGTGCTTACAATAGTGGCTGAGAAGGCCCAGCCAAGCTATCCCTCAGCACAAGGAGCTAATTGATTTTAAATGACAATGGTGTTTACATTGGAAAACCAAACCCCTTGTCTTCAAACTCCTTCGCCCTTTAACTCTGGGAGCCTCATGAATATCAAATAGCTCAAATGTACCCATTGTAGCTTGAGTAGCCCTGAATGTGTGTGGTGTTACACTGGAGTATCTGAAAAGATAATGGAGTGAATTTGGATTGATATCCCAGCAGTGGCTGACGAGGTCAGTGCAGTTCTGGCAAAACAAGGCTATAAATCGGGAAAAGGTCTAAAAGTTGCACAAAATGGGTAGGATTTCAGGAATGTAGCGGGGAAGGAGCCAAATAAAAGCTTGCATTCAAAGGAACTCTGAAACAGTGGCCGGAATTCTCCCACCTCGCCTGCAGCTGGGATTTTCCAGTCCCACTGCAGTGAATGGAGATTTGACTGAGCGCCGAGTTCTCCGTTCCTGGTGGGAGCGGGGGGGGGGGGGGGGGGGGGGGGGGTTGTGCGAGACCGGAGCATTCTCCACAGTATCTCTGTTTTAGGAGCAGACTCCACACTAACCTCTGTGCATTGCTACCCCTTGCTCTTGTGGTCTTTGTCCCCACTCTCCGAGGTACATTCTGAACGTGGACCCAGTCTTAAAAATGGTTCTCTGCTTTCTGAGCCACCCTCATGAGAGAGTGAAGGAAAGAGGTAATATTAAACAATTCCTCTTTCCCTTATTTTTTTAAAAGGAGACCGTGGGTTCAAGACCCACTCCAGACACCCATAATCTCAACTGAGGCTGGGAGCAGGTTGCCTTTAGGTGCCAAAGTATTTCACAACCAACAAAGTGCATCATGACACAAGCACACTGATACACCAAACTAATGCAACACATTTAGAAAGCCAATGAGTTCATAGAATCATACAGCATAGAAAGAGGCCATTCGACGCATTGCCTTTGTACCAGTTCTGGTAATAGACAAAATAAGGTGATAGGTTTATGCCTCGGAGATGAAACCAGTTTAAAGTAAAGTTTATTTATTAGTCACAAGTAGGCTTGCATTAACACTGCAATGAAGCTCCCCAACTGTTTCCGGGAGGCAGTGGCGCAGTGGTATTGTCGCTAGATTAGTAATCCTCTGGAGTCCCAGGTTCGAATCCCACCACAGCAGATAATTAAATTTGAATTCGGTAAAAACCTAGAATTAAAAGTCTAATGACAACCATGTAAACCATTGTTGATAGTAATAAAATCTGGTTCACTAATATTTCTCAAGGAAGGAAATCTGCCACCCTGACCTGGCCTGGTCTGGCCTATATGTGACTCCAGATCCATAGCAATATGGTTCTCTGAAATGGCCCCAGCAAGTCGCTGAGTTCAAGGGCAATCAGGAGTGGGTAATAAATACTGGGCCATACCAGTGATACCTGAATTAATTTTAAAAACTTAGAGAAAACAGACACACATAATCAAACACTGAACAATTAAACAACTGCTTTCTGCAATTTGGCCATGTGGACACCAGTAGACTTAATCTTGCCAGCCCCACTTTTTGTCCAATCCACCCCTTGATCAGGTTCCTGGGGAGACATCAAGCGGTTAAAGGTGACATCGGTTCTCGACTCTGCGAGACTGGCGAATCAGTTGACAAAACTGCAATAACTTAAAAGCCACGAAACAAGCAGTAACATATTGAATCTTTTCTTTGAGGGAAAAGGACTTTAAAAGGGAAATGACCCACTGAAGAGAAACATTTTCCCAGCTAGTTTGTTGTTTTACCAATCTTACAGACAGTAAAATATTTATGTTGTGCTTCTGCCACCAGCAATTCAGCCGAAGCCAGCAAAACACTTGCAGATTGCTTCTGGTACCGCAGAGGAAAGACCGAGAGAAAGAACGTGCATTTATATAGCACCTTTCATCAGGACAGAAGAAATAGGAGTAGAAGTAGGTCATTCAGCCATTTGAGTCTGTTCCATCATTCAATGTTATCATGGCTGGTCTGCTACTTCACCACAATTTTCCTGCACTATCTCCATATCCCTTAATATTTGTAATTTTTTCACTCAATCCTTAAAGTTACAAAGCCAATGCTCAGAGTGGGCCGGGCAAATCCAAATCCATTCCTTGCTTGCTCCAAAAACCACATTCAAAATCCAATCGAATCCAATTCAAGGCCCCCACAAGAAGGACAAACAAACTCCAAGCTGACAAGATAAGGCATTGCACCCCACCTTGGCCTTGATCCGACCCTTCATCTTAAGAAGCTTTTTCCCAGGGTGGAAAAGTCAATTACTAGGGAGCACAGGTTTAAGGTGCAAGAGGCAAGGTTTAAAGGAGATGTACGAGGCAGATTTTTTACACAGAGGGTGGGGCAGGTAGTGGAAGCAGATACAATAGTGAGTTTTAAGGGGCGTCTTAACAAATACATGAATAGAATGGGAATGGAGGGATATGGTCCCCAGAAGGGTAGGGGGTTTTCGTTCAGTTGGGCAGCATGGTCGGTGCAGGCTTGGAGGGCCGAAGGCCCTGTTCCTGTGCTGTAATTTTCTTTGTTCTTTGTTCTTTAACCTAAAGGTCGAGAAGTGAATGTGTAGAAATCTATCAATTTCAGTCTTAAATGTACATTTCATTACCTTTGAACGTCCCTTTTTAGCCAGTGAAGTATTCTTCGAAGTGTCATCACCGTTGTAGTGCATGAAACATGGCAGCCAAATGTGCACCTGTTAAGTTCCCACAAACTGAAGCCTGGTAATGGTAAGATAATCTCATTTACTGGTGTTGGTTGAGTGATAAATACTGGCCAGGACACTGTGGAGAAGTCCTCTCTGCCCTTCTTTGAAATGGTGCATTGCAATCGTTTATGTCCAACTCAGGGAGCAGATGGGGCCTCAGTTAAAAGTCTCATCTGAAAGATAGCACCTTCAAGGAACAGTGCAGCACTCCTGTCTTGGATTGGGAGTGGCAACTTTTATCGGGGAATTCCAGGCTCCCTTCTCTCTCTATAAAAAACCTTTTCTCCCCCTTTGCTTCCCTTTTCCCCCCTTTTTTCCCTCAGTTTTACATCTCTCCCACCCATTTCCCCCCTCCCCCATATCTTCATCTGTCACAGTTTACCCCCTGATTCCAGCTTCTCTGCCGTTTGGCCATTCACACCTTTCTTGCTCTCTATTGGCTGCCATTAGCAACCTTTCCGCTGGTTTTTGTGGCTATGACTCATCTTTCATTCCCTCACCCTGCAGTATAAATATCTCCCACTTTGACAAAGGGTCATCTGGACTCGAAACGTCAGGTCTTTTCTCTCCTTACAGATGCTGCCAGTCCTGCTGAGATTTTCCAGCACTTTCTCTTTTGGTTCCTTCTCTCTCTCTCTCCCCCTTTCTCTGTCTCTCTCCAAAGAGCAGTGTATACTCAAACTCAACTGTTGCTTTGCTGAAGAAGTGTGGAGTTTGCACGTTCTCCCCGTGTCTGCGTGGGTTTCCTTCAGGTGCTCCAGTTTCCTCCCACACTCAAAAGATGAACGGGTTGGGTGGATTGGCTATGCTAATTTCCCTCTAAGTGTCCCAAGATGTGTAGTTTAGGGGGATTAGTGGGGTAAATATGTGGGACTACAGGGATAGGGACTGGGTGTTACTGTTGTCGGAGAGTCGGTGTAGGCTCGATGGACCAAATGCCTCCTTCTGCACTGTAGGGATTCTATGATTCTATGTTACTGACTCTGGTCTCTCCGGAGAGACGTAATCCCCCAATCCTCCACACTTTTATTTATACAATGATGATTCAATGTGGTGATTATGGCCAGAATTTTACTGGCACGCCCGCCCCAGGCTCGTAAGATCGCACCCAAGGCCAACGGGGAATGCTGTTCTGCGAGCCTCGCCCGTCCCAATTTCAGGGCGGGCATGCCAATAAGATCAGGGCCCATGTGTCAGAGTGAATAGGTTACACAAACTTGGTTTGTAATCCATTGAGATTAGTTTAGAAGGTTGGGGGGTAATCCACCTGAAGTGCTTAAAATGATAAAGTTTATTTATTAGTGTCACAAATAAGGCTTACATTAACACTGCAATGAAGTTACTGTGAAAATCCACCAGTCGCCACACTCCGGCGCCTGTTCGGGTACACTGAGGGAGAATTTAGCATGGCCAATGCACCCTAACCAGCATGTCTTTCGGACTGTGGGAGGATACCGGAGCACCCGGAGGAAACCCACACAGACACGGGGAGAAGGTGCAAACTCCTCACAGATAGTGACCCGAGCCAGGTGTTGAACTCGGGTCCCTGACGCTGTGAGGCAGCAGTGCTAACCACTGTGCCACCGTGCCAACGGACTTAATAGGGTAGCAGAGAATGTATTCCCTCAGATCAGGAGTCCAGGAGCAGAGAGAAATATCTTAGAATTAGGCCTTTTGTGGAGCAAAATCAGGATGTAAGATTCACACAGAGGGCGGGATTTTCCGGCTGCACTCACCCCAAGACCGGAAAATCCCGCCCGAGGTCAACAGACCTTTGCGTGATCTGTGTTCCACCTGCTAAGGTTCCCGAGGCGGGCGGGACAGGAAAATTCCACCCAGATAGTAGTGGAACTCTCTCCACCAAAACACGGTCCGTTGTGTCAATTGAAATTCTCAAGATTGGACCATTGGATTTCTGTTGAGTAATGGCAGCAAGGGATTGGGGGAAAAAGCAGGGAAATGAATTGAGGAACAGATTGTGGTGGCAGCCTTCTGTTTCATAAAGTGATGGTTTACACCACATGGTCAACCTGTGTCAAGCATTACCTGGTGTAGGCTAGAGTGCCCCACTCTGGCATGGCAGTCTGCCACATTTGCTACAGAGGAAGACAGTGGCCCGGGAAGGTGCCCGATTTGCTGTCCTCTTTTTCTGGACCCTCTTCTCTGTCCGCTGAGGTTTGCAATCCTGCTCACCTCTTCCGATGTCTTTCCAAGCAGTCAGCTTCCAAAGGCTATGGCTAACAGTGGCTGTCTGCCAATTGGTGGTGTCGACATCCTTTCCTATCTCACTCGTAACGGAGGTACGGATATCCAGGAAGCCAAGACCCGGTGACCAGTTCACCATTCACAAAGTCTTTGGGTATACAGCCGTCATCCATCCAGTGTTCAAACATGGTTGAGGCAGTGAAAGCAACATTGTCTTGGCAAAAAAAAGAGTAAAGTTTATTTATTAGTCACAAGTAAGGCTTACATTAACACTGCAATGAAGTTACTGTGAAATTCCACTAATCGCCACACTCTGGCGCCTGTTCGGGTCAATGCACCTAATCAGCACATCTATCAGACTGTGGGGGGAAACCGGAGCACCCGGAGGAAACCCATGCAGATACAGGGAGAACATGCAAACTCCACACAGACAGTGACCCAAGCCTTGAATCAAACACAGGTCCCTGGCGCTGTGAGGCAGCAGTTCTAAGCATTGTGCTATCATGCCACCCAAGTTGAGAATACTGATGGAATTAGCATGTTCCAGGACCTTGGACTTAATGACCGTGTCCTGCCAAGAGATGCCAAGGATACACCCAAGACAGCGAATGTGGAAACTGTTCAGCTATTTCTCTTATCTAACATGCATTGTCCAGGTCTAACCATTGATACTTGGTGCAATCGCTGTGGTCACCCTTGTTCTTGGAGAAGGTCGCAAGCTCTGCAACATGTTTATCCTGTGTCTATGTCCTCTCCCTCCAGCAGAGGTAGAGAAGTCTGTGCAGATGTGGCAGGAATGCTGGCTTCCCCTGTTTGATGAGTTCACGTGATATAACGTCAGCACCTGGAACTTTGTACATGGCTAGTAAATCAATGGCTTCGCTAAGCTCGTTTACTGTGGCTTCGATATCCAACCATGACAGGCAGCTTTTCATGGTATCCTCAGTGACAGTCTCCTCCCTAGACTACAACTCACGGCACTGTTCCACCCATCTCTCCAACTGTTAATTCCAGTCAGTGATGGCCTTTCCTGCCTGTTTTCAAAGGAGCTGTTTCCTTTGCCGATGCACTTGTTGCCTTTGTGATCCCTTGCTACATGCTCCTGACATTCCCCGTGTCAAAGGATAGCTGGGTTTTCTGGGAATGTTGTAACCAGTATTCACCGCTGAGTGATCTCTTGGACTTCACTTTGAGCAACTCTTGGGTGCATTCAGAGTCTTCTCGCTCAAGATTTCTCTTGGGAATGGAACGCTTGGTTTCAGTGACAGGTTCTATCACGGACCCGCCAGCATCTTTCTGCTCTTGCTTTCTATATATTGAGAGTGCGGGATTGTAGATGGTGTCTCAGAGTACCTTCCATTTTGTTTCTGCATCATGTGTGGGAATGCGGGAGAGCGCCTGTTCAGTCCAGTCGAGGAACTATTGGGTTTTATCTGGGGAGGCAGCACGATTCACATTGATACACGGACAGTAATTCAGTTTTGAATGAAAAGGCGTCAAGTTTTGCATCCTAATCCTGGTGCACAGCAGGAGTGATTCACATCATGGTCATCACTGTAGTAGTTGAGAATACAGTTCAGAGAGGCCATGTCTGATGATGATGAGATACGGCTTGTACCAATGCCCTAACCATGTGACATGGTTTCATAGAATCATAGAATCCCTACAGTGCAGAAGAAGCCATTCAGCCCATCAAATCTACACTGTCCGATAGAGTAACTTTCCAAGGCCCTCCCCTCCACCCTATCCCTGTAACCCCGCGCATATATCCCCGCTAATCCACCTAACCTACACATCTTGGGGACACTAAGGGGCAATTTAGCATGGCCAATCCACCTGACCATGGGAGGAAACCCATGCAGATACAAGGAGAACATACAAACTCCAAAAAGACAGTCACCCAAGGCCAGAATTGAACCAGGGTCCCTGGTACTGAGAGACACCGTGCCGCCCTTTTTCTGAAAGAAGGTGTTTGTTTGCTTGGTGCAATCGATTCCAACCACTTCTTATGCAGAGACTCTGAGCTCCAAGCTCCCATTGGAGCAGACAGACTGTGGCATATCAGCACCTTACAAACAAATGGCTGTCCACCTTCAGGTGGGCTGTACAGATCAAGATTTTAAAAATGTTAAGTCAGAGCAGAGTCCCAGAAGAATCTATTTATCCCCAATAAATGTGGTGAGAGTTGAAACACTCTGGCACACATTTTAGAAATGTAAATTCTTGTAATCCAGAGTCAGGAATGGGGTTAAGAGAAATTTCAGCCGAAGTGGGAAATTCAGATGCAAATCTGCATGGCAAAATATCACAAAGACAAAGGTAAACGCACAGTAACCTTCCCTAACTGTTAATGGATAAAGGCACTGCCCAGAGCTGTACAAACCAGAAATGATTTTGCATCAATTTCCAGTTTTTCTAAGGTCCGTCTCAGCCATGAACATCTACAATTAAGTCCTGGGTCCTCATGATAGAACTCAATTTAAACCCAGGCAGGAGTTCCTCTCCTGATTCCTGCTCATTGACAAAGACTCAAAGTGTGTCTGTACGGCTAATAACTGAGGGCAGGATCCACCTCACTATTCCTCCGTGGCGGAATAACTCATTGGCACACTCAGCGCAGGTTCACATTTGATGAACGACCAGTTAGACTGCGTATTGTCATTGCCAATGTGCACACTTACCTAGCATGAGCCAGCGCTTTCAGGAGTGAAGGAGACAAACAAAAGAACTTATTTTAAAACATTTGCAGCATTTGCCACACAAGTTGACCTTCCCTCCAAGACATGGGGGAGGAAAGGAACATTAGCAACCATAGCGTGTGAAGTCTGCCTGTCGGATATTTGTTTGTTTACATTCTGTGCTCAATGAAGGAAGAATCAGGAACTTGGCTGGGTGCAGAGATTTTCCAGGAGTATGTCTGTTACTGTCCACCCTGGGGAAATGCCCATGCCAGGCTGTGTCAGATCTTGCTGTTAACTGGCAAAGAATATGCCGGTGTATGGATTCATTGAGCGTAGTGTGCAGATTCATGGAATCAAGGTGACCTGATTGGCAGAGCGAACACACATTAGCACATTCTTATGAGAAGTGAAATGGATCAGGATTGGGTATGTGAGGTTTTCAGAAGGATTCCACATCAATTGAGCTTTGCTAGCACTCTCTGAGTCAAAAGATTGTAGTTTCGAGACATCTCCAGAGTCTTGAGCAGAGACGTCCAGCCTGATGGGAATGCTGTACAATCGGCGCAGTTGTTTAACTGAGACATTCCATTTCTCCCTCATGATGGAAAAGATCCCATGACACCATTTCGAAGAAGAGCAGGGGAGTTATCTCCAGTGTCCTGACCAGACCCACAGCGATGTTGTTGATCTTAAATGCCCTCAGGGATAGGCACCCAACGAATAAAAAAACACTTCAAAAATAATCACTCATTGTAGTCGTCATGAGTGAGTGGACAGCGCTATGTAAAGCAGATTCTACCTGTATAGGCATGTGCAGATCTAGGGACATCCACCATGACCCCCTCCCAACAACCACCAACCATCCCCTGCTCCAGCTGAAATACAACCCACATAGTTTTACCAGTTGTGTCAACATGTTATCTGGCCTACCTAGAGCTGGGAAGAGGCCCTTAAGTGCTTGTTAATTGATCACCTAAGATCCTGAAGTGAAGTCTGGGCAGGAAGATCAACCATGGGCCCTCCTGCCCAGAACTGGCTTTCGTGGAGCCAAAAAGTCATAAAGTCATTGAATCCCTATAGTGCAAGAAGAGGTCATTTGGCCCATCAAGCTTGCATCAACAACCCCACCCAGCCCCTATCCCCATAATCCCACTTATTTACCCTACTAGTCCCCCTAGCCTACACATCTTGGAACACTAAGGAGTAATTTAGCATGGCCAGTCAACCTAACCTGCACATCTTTGGACTGTGGGAGGAAACTGGAGCACCCGGAGGAAACCCACACAGACATGGGGAGAACGTGCAAACTCCACACAGACAGTCACCCGAGGCTGGAATTGAACCGGGGTCCCTAGTGCTGTGAGGCAGTAGTGCTAACCACTGTGCTGCCCCATGGTATTGGTCCCGATGCCAACCTGCCAAATTCTCAGACATACCTGCTGCCTTCCTCGCCTCCTTTGAGGGGGTAGAAAATTCTGGCAAACATCTGGAGGGTTCCTTGTCCTAGTCACTATTCGGTGAACTGCGTTGACATGTTAGTTTTAGTGAACATTGAATAAGAGTAGAATTCACCCGAATGCAAAGTCTGCCAACACCCAACTCGAAGATGAAGGAGGACCATTGTGGGTGAGCGACTGAAATGGGAACACTCCATGAAGAGATTAGTGCTCTGGGATTGAGAAATTCTGAATGATTTGAAAGCTCAGCTTGTGATATAATACCTTCTACAGAAACACATTCAGACCCAGGGGCCATGGAGACAAAGACACACAATTTTATTCAGCTGAAAATGGCCTGAAAAGGTTAAGCAAGGCCTGAAGATCTTAGTCATTTTCAAAAAAGGTTTTACACTCACGCACACAGACACACATACAGACACACACCAACACACAACCACACACACACAGACCCACACACACACACAAACACAGACACACATACACTTGCAGACATGCACACACACACAAATACAGACACACAAACACGCAGACGCACACACACACTACACAAATATTCAAACATACACGCACATACACACGCAGACACACACACACTCACACGCACAGACACACACACACTCACAAACACAGACACACACACACTCACAAACACAGACACACATACATGCAGACACACACCAACACACACACAAACACACATACATGCAGACACACACCAACACACACACAAACACAGACACACATACATGCAGACACACACCAACACTCACACACACACAAACACAGACACACATACATGCAGACACACACCAACACACACACACACAAACACAGACACACATACATGCAGACACACACCAACACACACACACACAAACACAGACACACATACATGCAGACACACACCAACACTCACACACACACACACAAACACAGACACACATACATGCAGACACACACCAACACACACACACACAAACACAGACACACATACATGCAGACACACTCACACAAATATTCAAACACACACTCACAGACACACACACACATACACACACACACAGATGCACCCACACAAACACTCACACACAGACACACAAACATAGAGATATACACACACATACGCACAAAATCACCATTTTCCATGGCTAAGCTCTGGGTTTATTCGTGTAAACATCTAGTTAACAAAAGAATGTAACAACCTTTCCTTTGAGAAAATTCCAGGAGCCAAAGTAGGCGTCATTGTAAAATGTTTGGATTAACAGGGGTTAATGAAGTAAACAAAGCAGCAGCCCGTGGAGGGAAGGGGTGGGGAATAAAGAGTTCCAAAAACAGCAAATACAACAGGGAGTCGCAAATCAGTGCAGTACAGAACACGCACACACACACAGAAATACACACACACACAAAAATACACACACGCACACAGAAATACACACACACACAAAAATACACACACGCACACACACACACAGAAATACACACACACACAAAAATACACACACGCACACACACATAAATGCAGCCTTCAGGGTTCCTCAATGTTTCTACAATTATCAGTAGTTGATGCTCACAGAGTGAGGCTGAATGGGGCCCAAAGAACATGTTGTCTGGTTCATGTATTGAGCAAGAAATGAAAGGAGTCTTCCCTTACCCTGGGCCTGTGCATCTATGTGCCAGGTTAAAGTCCAACAGGTTTATTTGCTGGCAAAAGCCACTAGCTTTCAGAGCGCTGCTCCTTCGTACTTCTTAGCCCCTTCTTCAGGTGAGTGGGAATTCTCCCACTCACCTGAAGAAGGGGCTAAGAGCTCCGAAAGCTTGTGTGGCTTTTGCTACCAAATAAACCTGTTGGACTTTAACCTGGTGTTGTTAAACTTCTTACTGTGTTTACCCCAGTCCAACGCCGGCATCTCCACATCATGCCTTCGTACTTGAGCAGCGCTCTGAAAGCTCGTGGCTTTTGCTACCAAATAAACCTGTTGGACTTTAACCTGGTGTTGTGAGACTTTTTACTGTGTTTACCCCAGTCCAATGCCGGCATCTCCAGATCACATCTATGTGCAATCAGTATGTGCCAAAGGGTTCTATTACTCATGTATTCAATAAAGAATTGGCTCGAAAACTTGCTTCAAGGATATGGGTCTATTCATCACATTTTCACCAGTAGTCGCTAAATTTGCATCACCATGTTTGTTTGCTAACTTTGAAATTATTTTTTTGAGTGCGACAAAGGTGAAGTGGAGTTGGATGATAAGATGGATGGATAGTAGGACTCAATCAGCACTTGCAACTGGTGACCTGGCTGAATTTTACACCCCAATTTCTTCATTGCATTTTCCCCTATCATTTTTCTCCCTTCATCTCTTGATGGAATACTGGGTCAGTCATCCACTCCTTAAGCCAGGAGGATGGCCAGCTATCGAACGGTACAGTGGCACAGTGGTTAGCACTGCTGTCTCACAGCATCAGGGACCTGCGCTCAATTCCAGCCTTGGATGACTGTCTGTGTGGAGGTTTGCATGTTCACCCTGTGTCTGCATGGGTTTCCTCCAGGTGCTCCAGTTTCCTCCCACACTCCAAAGATATCTAGTTTTGATGGATTGGCCATGCTATATTTCCCTTTAGCATCCCAAGGTGCATAGATTAGGTGGCTTGGCCATTGTAAATTTCCCCTTAGTGTCCAAAGATATTTAAATTAGGTGTATTTACCATGTTAAATTGCTCCTTATTGTCCAAAGTTGTGTAGGTTAGGTGGATTAACCATGCTAAATTGCCTCTTAGTGCCCAAAGATGGATAGGTTAGGTGGATTGGCCATGCTAAATTGTCCCTTATTGTCCAAAAATGTGTAGGTTAGGTGGATTAGCCATGATAAATTGTCCCTTAGTTTCCAAAGATGTATAGGTTAAGTGGATTGGCCATGCTAAATTTCCCCTTATTGTCCAAAGTTGTGCCGGTTAGGTAGATTGGCCATGCTAAATTACCACTTACTGTCCAAAGTGGTGTAGGTTAGGTGGATTAGCCACGGTAAATGCACCGGGTTACGGGGGTAGGGTGGGCCAGGGTAATATGCTCTTTCGGAAAGTCGATGCAGACTCAGTGGGCCAAATGGCCTCCTTCTGCACTGTCGGGATTCTATTCTACGTTGAGTGCATCACTATTGACCCTGATTATGATCCCACCATCAAAGCACTTCAAACGTTGCTTGAATTATTCTAAGGCTTTAATTTTGCCGTTTGCTCTACCTTACTCAAAAACCCATTCCAAGCGATGCTCACTCATTATGCAAAAGAGCGTTGTGGCATTATTTCTACCCCGGGTTTCAAAGGCTGATTGTAAGACTCAGGCTAAGTGTCCTTGACTGAGCCATTAAACTCAGTACAGACAGAGGAATCTGTCAAAAATACCAACTTTTTTGACCCAAGACGATCACAAGGTCAAAAAGTTCTCTATAAAATGAAACATACTGACTAATCAGGACTGCGGGCAGTTTTGTAGTTACGCATTCAAAAAACATTGCTTCAATATTGTATCATGCTTCCTGGATCATTGGCACTCAGTGTGAGTGTTGGACCAAGCTGTGTTTTCACAGTCTCTGAATTTAAAAAGCAGTCTACACCCAAATTCCTTCACCCAAAGTATTTTAATCTCCTTTGACATTATAGCCAAGGCCACTGTTTAGCGACTTTCACACAAAAAAAATAGACCAGAGTTCAAGAACACATGGGCGAAAAAAAACACTCACAAAACAAACCTAGAAAGTTGCTGCAGCCCAAATAATGAAATGTATCTTTTTAGAAAATTTCAGTCAACATACGCCTGTGACCTGGGCCGGAATTTTCTGGCCATTCACACCCAACCCTCGCTGCAAGCAAGGATGGAGAATTTGGCGCTCAGCCGAATCTTCATTCGCTGCAGCGGGACTGGAGAATCCTGCTGGCATGAACGCCACCCCCAACCCCCCCCACCCATCCCCTGTTGGAAAGTGCCTGCGGGTGTGGAGGTCGGGTAACAGGAGGGCCAAGCTCGCCATGCCCCTTCAATGATCCAGTACCCTGCCAACATAATGGGCATAATTTTCCGTCTGGAGACTAAGTGCGGTGGTGGGAGGGAAGGTCAGAGCGATTCCTTCTGGGCGGCAGGGTGGATTCTCCCACCCAATTTTCCATTTTTCAACTCAATAATCAGCAAGGAGTCCTTAGCATCTAGTGGCGGGGCAGACCGTGATTTGTCCATCCCGGGGTCGTAGGTCTTGGCACCATGGTTAAATGGCGCCCGCACAGACATTCACTCACTGCAGGGCTGATATGGGCTGAACATCTGCATTACCATGGTGACCAAATGCATCAAAAGCTCTGCCCCTTGGTTCAGCAAGGTCTCCCCTGGGGGATTCTCTTTCAGGCCATCCAGAAAAGGGAAGGGGATCCTCTTCCCAAGGCGGTCCTCTTTCCCAGGAGGTCCTCTTTCCTGCCTTTGTGTTTCACCCCTCACCCACAACTCCTGTGTTCCATAACCCAACCCCCTGCCCACTCCTGCCTCCTCCCTCCCCGTTGGTATTGTCTCCCAGCCTTGGCACAACTTGTGATACGTGGCATGCGATCCTTTCAGCAACGCTGTTAGAAGTAGGAGAAAGCAGAGTCTACATCTGTGAAAGTCATTGATGGAGTGAAGCTCGCCAGGTGCAGGCTACAAATATTACAGTCAAGAAACAGGCCTTTCTAATTATCCACTGGCAGAGTGCTTAATGCGTGATGCCAACAGCGTAGGTTCGATTCCCCATACTGGCTGAGGTTATTCACAAAGGCCCGGTCTTCTCAACTTTATCCCTCGTCTGAGGTGTGGTGACCCTCAGGTTAAATCACCACCAGTCAACTCTCCCTCAAAGGGGAGAGCAGCCTTTGGTCATTTTGGGACTATGGCAACTTTACCTTTTGCCTTGGTTAATTTGGAGGAGAATGTAAGTGAGTTGGCAGTTTAATGAGCATTCATGAGATGCAAATTAATGAAAATGTGGTTCCTGACAGAGACCCGCCTTTAATCCACCGGCAAAGTCAGGAGAACAAAATTCTAAACTAATTTCCTGCCAGTGGAAAACTGACTTTTTCCATCAGACCAAATTTTATGCTCCCGTCTGCCACGGTTCCCATCACTGAACCACTTGGTTCATTCGTAAAGAATCGGAGTGACGTAATGGAGAACTCCCAATGCCATTGCAAGACCAGCAAGCATCACTATCTTTGTGGGAAGAATTTTATGCTCTCCTGGAGACAGGTTGGGAAGATGGGCAGTTGGGCAGAATTTGACGCAATGCCACCCATAGAAGCATAGAATCCCCCCAGTGGAGCGAGAGGCCATCCGGCCCATCGGGTCTGCACCAACTCTCCAAAGGGATTCTTATCAAGTCCACCCAACCACCTCCCCTCCCACCATCTCCATAATCCCACGCATTTTACCATGACTAATCCACCTAAACCACACACCCAGGGACGCTGAGGGGCAATTTAGCATGGCCAATATACCTAACCTGCAATCTTTGGAGTGTGAGAGGAAACCGGAGCACCCGGAGGAAACCCACACAGACACGGGGAGAATGTGCAAACTGACCTGAGGCACTGTGCGGCTGCAGTGCTAACTACTGAACAACCATTCTGCCCCATAGAATCCCCACAGTGCAGAAGGAGGCTATTCGGCCCATCGAGTCTTCACGCCACCTTCCCTCTGCCCCCCCGGCCTCAATGTAATTTTTACTGTGGTGAGCAGAGGCCAGCATCAACTGGGGAGATCAGCAACTCCCAAAACTCCCAGTCTTTGGCTTGTGTCAGACAAGACTGCCCACTGGATGTCGTCCCCCCCCTCCACCTCTACCCCCCCCACCCCCAACACCTCCCCCCACTCCCCTCCCCCCTCCCCCCCCCCCCGGTGTGGAGTTTGCGCATTCTCCCCGTGTCTGCGTGGGTTTCCTCCGGGTGCTCCAGTTTCCTCCCACAGTCCAAAGATGTGTGGGTTAGGTGGATTGGTCGTGCTAAATTCTCCCTTAGTGTCAGAGCAACTAGCTAGGGTAAATGCATGGGGTTATGGGGATAGGGCTTGGTTGGGATTGTGGTCGGTGCAGACTCGATGGGCCGAATGGCCTCCTTCTGCACTGAAGAATTCTATAATTCTATGGCACACTATTTGCTGTTTATACATTTTTTAAAATTGGGACTTTATCACCGCACTCTAACCTGGTCTGGAATGTTTGTGACATATTTGCAAGGTGAAGTTATTTGTCAATGGCCACAAATTCCGATGTCTGATCGCCCCACGTACAGCTGGAAAACCCAGCTACAGTCTGCAGGAAACAGAAACAGAAAATGCTAGAAAATCCCAGCAGGTCTGACAGCATCTGCGGAGAGAGAATAGAGCAAAGGTTCCAAGTCTGAATGACCCTTGGCCAGAGCTGTTTTTGTTTCAGGTTCCAGAATCCACAGCATTTTGCCTTTATCTTAACAGTCTGCCGGAGTTCCTCAAGGGTGGCATGGTGGCACAGTGGTTAACACTGCTGCCTCAGAGCGCCAGGGACCCAGCTTCAATTCCCAGCCTGGGTGACTGTCTGTGTGGGGTTTGCACATTCTCCCCGTGCCTGCATGGATTTCCTCCGGGTGCTCCGGTTTCCTCCCACATCCAAAGATGTGTGGGTTAGGTGGATTGGCCATGCTAAATTGCCCCTTAGTGTCCTAGGATATAATAGTTTAGAGGGATTAGCGAGGTAAATATGTGGGGTAGTGGGATAGGGCTTGGGTGAGATTATTGTCCATGCAGACTCAATGGGCCGAATGGCCGCCTTCTGCACTGTAGGGATTCTATGATTCTAAGGTCCCACCATATCGTACCCCTTCCCAAGACGCACCCTTTGAACCCATTAAAATTAAATTTCCCCAAGGGAGAACATTCATGAGCCGGAATTCTCTGGTCTTGTACGACCCACGACCGCTGCCAACGACAACGGAGAATTTGGCACTCAGCCAAATCTCCGTTCGCTGCAGCGGGACTGGAGAATCCCAGCCGCGGGTGAGGTTGGAGAATTCAGACCATGGCATGGGCCGGTGTGCCCGACATGAGGTGACCAAACTCATTCAGCCTTCAACACAAACCGGGGAACGAATCAACATCCTATTTTGTCTTGATGCCGTACCTCACTCAGTCCAAATCATTATTCAGCTGATGATTTATACAACAAAGAGAACTCCTATTATCTATTCATATTCTCTTCAATTGCTTGAGTGGGGCTCGACGTCGAATCCCGTCGTGATCTCCTCCAGGCTTCAGGCTTTGGGAATGGTGAGTTTATAAAGTCCTGTCATCACCCCATTTACCATCTTTTTCACTCAGATTAGTTGGACGGAGCCACTCACAGACCTTACTGTTCAGACTCCTCCCTCCCTCCTCCCAATTTGTTTTGCTGTAAGTCTAATAGATGTGTGTTCCTATCATCAGCCCATTCTCACTATTCTCATTCTTTCAGTCAGGGTAGTTAGTGGTTGTCTGCTTCAAGCTGATAAGTCGGCGACAGGAAGTTTAGAGCACCATAATTATTTCCTCAGTCAGTATTTTTTCCTTGCACCCAATATGTTAAAAGCTTGAAATTTAACATTCCTGACTAGGGGTCACTTGTTGAAAATGTTTTCAGGCTAATTTTATTTTTGGCATGTTCCTACTGTTTTCAGCCCATCATTCCCGTTGCGTATGCCTTCTCACTGTGAACAAATGCTGTTCAGTACCAGTATTCAGAGGCAATACATTTAGATCTCTGTGTCTTCCCGCAGTGAATCATACAAAGTAAAGTTTACTTATTAGTCACAAGTAAGACTTACATTAACACAGTAAGAAGTTTAACAACACCAGGTTAAAGTCCAACAGGTTTATTTGGTAGCAAAAGCCACAAAGTGTGGCTTTTGCTACCAAATAAACCTGTTGGACTTTAACCTGGTGTTGTTAAACTTCTTACTGTGTTTACCCCCAGTCCAACGCCGGCATCTCCACATCATTACATTAACACTGCAGTGAAGTTACCGTGAAATTCCCCGAGTCACCACTATCCATCGCCTGTTCGGGTCAATGTACCTAACCAGCACGCCTTTTAGACTGTGGGAGGAAACCGGAGCACCCGGGGGAAACCCACACAGACGGGGACGAATTAGAAAGGGTCGAGAGCTTCAAGTTTTCAGGTATCCAGATCACCAACAACCTGTCCCTGGTCCCCCCATGCCGACACTATAGTTAAGAAAGCCCACTACTTTCTCAGAAGACAAAGACAAAGGAAACTTGGCATGTCAGCTTCGCCTCTCACCAACTTTTACAGATCACCATAGACAGTATTCTTTCTGGTTGTATCACAGCTTGGTATGGTTCCTGCTCTGCCTAAGACCGCAAGGAACTACAAAAGGTCGTGAGTGGAGCCCAAGCCTCCCATCCATTGCGTCTGTCTACACTTCCCGCTGCCTCAGCAAAGCAGCCAGCATAATGAAGGACCCCACGCACCCTGGACATTCTCTCTTCCACCTTCTTCCATCAAGAAAAATATACAAAAGCCTGAGGTCACGTACCAGCCGACTCAAGAACAGCTTCTTCCTTGCTGCTGTCAGACTTTTGAATGGACTTACCTTGCATTAAGTTGATCTTCCTCTACACCCTAGCTATGACTGTAACACTACACTCTGCACTCTCTCGTTTCCTTCTCTATGAACGGTATGCTTTGTCTGTATAGCGCGCAAGAAACAATACTTTTCACTGTATGTTAATGCATGTGACAATAATAAATCAAATCAAATCAAATTAAGTCAGACATGGAGAGAACATGCAAACTCTATATAGACAGTCACCCAAGCTGGAAATCGAACCTTGGTCCCTGATGCTGTGAGGGAGCAGTGCTAACCACAATGCCACCGTGCCGCCCATACTGGACCAACTCTGCTTTTCTTTCTATTAATGACGATTTTAAGATATGAGAAGTGAAATTAAGTACAGCAAGGCAATAAGAATCTTAATCAGATGCAGAACTAGTCCACAGGTAGCTGGTACCCTACAGCAAGTACATCCTAAGACCACTAGTCTTTGACGAACTCTCCATGCATAAGGGCCGGAATTCTCCAGATGTTCACACTGGCGGGATTCCCTGGCAGCGCACCCCCGCCCGTGGGTTTCCCACCGGTGTGGGGTGACGTAAATGGGAATTCCCATTGACAGCAGTGGGGCCAGAGAATCCCGCCGCTCGCAAACAGCACGCCACCTCCCATCGGCAGAAAACGCACGACTGGGAGGCCGAAGAATCTCACCCCAGATATGGAGATGGAAAACCATTCTGGCCATTAACATTGTCCATTCCTAAACCCATTCCTGCACCAAGGGTATTGGCCAACTGTGCCGCTTAAGAAAGATGACAGAAAATGCAATTTCTAAGCCGAGGCCAAAACCTAACCTCACCAGTGCTCCGCCAAGCGCCCCTCCGACTCCTTAGCTATTTCGGTCTCTGTCCATTACTTGGAGCTAGTAGTGCGCATGTGAGTATGTGTGTGTGCATGTGTGTGACTGCCTGTGTGTTTGTGTGTGTGCATGAGTGAGTGTGTGTGCATGAGTGTGTGTGCATGAGTGTGTGTGTATGTATGCATATGTGTATGTGAGTGTGCGCGTGCGTGTGTGCGTGCACATGTGTGTTTGTTTGTGTGTGTGTGTATACATGTGCATGTGTGTGTATGCATGTTTGTGTGCGTGTGAGTATGCAAGTGTGCAAGTGTGTGTGTGTGCGTGCATGCACATGCGCATGTGTGTGTGTGTGTCCATAACCCTGTGCATTTACCATGGTTAATCCACCTATCCTAACCCGCACATCTATGCACTGTAGGAGGAAACCGGAGCACCCAGAGAGAACCCACGCAGACACAGGGAGAACTTACAAACTCCACACTGACAGTGACCCAAGCCGGGAATTGAACCTGGGTCCCTGGCGTTATGAGGCAGCAGTGCTAACCACCGTGCCACTGTGCCACCGTGCTGCCGTACCACCCACCATTTTACGCTCGCTGTGCCAACATCATGTTCTCGTAGGCCAGCTACAAGCATGGTTAGATGCCGAGTAAACCTTCACCCTCTGTACTGTGTCCCAGGTCCTGGGAGAGCAGTCTTACTGCACCAGTGTGATTTTTTTTCCATTTGCCACACCAGCTTCCTGTGGCCTCTTTGAAGTTACGTCTTTGCTTGGTGCGAGTGAAGTTGGCAGCCAATGCGTGGGTCTCATACAATGGCTGCAACGCAAAAGTGAATGTGCCGAGATTCACTGAGGTTAGCAAGTTTGCTTCCAGGTTGCAGACTCACATGTCAGAACACTGCAGCATTAGCAGAGATCGACAACTTCACTCAAGCAGCATTGTGCACAATTTGCTGCTGCATTAGCAGCAATTTAGCACTGTCAGGTGACACCCATTAGGAACTGGAGTGATACTCAAATCCAGATTCATCCCGTCAGTGTAGGTTGGATTGAACAAGGATGCCATGAAAGCTGTTTAGATCCACATGAATTGTTTTGCTGTTTGTAGGCTGTCGATAAAATATACAAGTCATGTTATTTGTGCCAAATTGCAATTGTTTGTCAAGGGGGAGATGTGCTTTATGTTCTGATCAATGACCAACCATGTTTCGAATATCATGTCACCAATTGACCTGAGTTATACTGTGAGTTCTGCATTATTCTCGGAAGCTCAGTATCTGTGCTTACATAGATGCAGTAAGAAGTCTCACGACACCAGACTAAAGTCCAACAGGTTTATTTGGTAGCAAAAGCCACTCGCTTTCAGAGCGCTGCTCCTTCGTCAGGTGAGTGGGAGTTCTGTCCACAAACAGGGCATATAAAGACACATCATGACTTACATACATGTGCAAAGCTCTTTTCACCAATCTATAATTTCTCATTTTTGGAATTAAAAAGTTCAATAAGCTCCTTGCTAACAGAAAGCAGATCAATCATATTGCCTCATCCATAACCCAATACATGTTACGGCCATATTGAGGACCTTTTGCAGTGAAGTGTTGCCCTGTAGGCAAACACAGCAGCCAATTTGTGCACAGCAAGCTCCCACAAGCAACAAGAGAATGGCCTGATATATCTGTTTTAACAGTATTGGTTGGCGGATAGAATTTGGACAGTAAACCTGGGAAAATTGCCCTTTGAGATAATGGGCGTATTTTTCCCGTCCCGCCCACCACGGGAATCATAGCGGGTGGGACACAGGTCATGTAAAGGTCCATAGACCTCGGATGGGATTTTCCGACCTTTGGGCGAACAAGGCCAGAAATTCCTGCCCTGGGATCTTATTTTCTTCGCCTGAGATGATTAGGACGGCATGGCGGCCCAGTGGTTATCACTGCTGCCTCACAGCGCCAGGGACCCGGAGCCAATTCCGGCCTTGGGTGACTGTCTGTGTGGAATTTGCACGTTCTCCCCGTGTCTGCGTGGGTTTCCTCCGGGTGCTGTGGTTTCAACCCACAGTTCAAAGTTGTGCAGGTTAGGTGGATTGACCATGCAAAATTGCCGCTTAGTGTCAGGGGGATTAGCAGGGTAAATACATGGAGTTATGGGGATAGGGCCTGGGTGGGATTGTTTTCGGTGCAGGCTCAGTGGGCTGAATGGCCTCCTTCCATTCTGTAAGGATTCTGTGATTCTATGATCTTAGTTGAAATAAAGATTAAAATTGAATTTATGAAGAATCCAATGTGTCCAACTGATCAGCCTGGGGATCTTTTCAATGTTCACTTTGCATCGCCTGCAGTTGTCGTGAAAACCAAGCGAATCATAGAATCCTTACAGTGCAGAAGGAGGCCATTCAGCCCATCAAAACTGCACTGACAATGCTCCCACCCAGGTCCTATCCCCGCAACCTCACATACTTATGCTGCTAACTCCCCTGACACTAATGGACAATTTAGTATGGCCAATCCACCCAACCCGCAGATCTTTGGCGTGTGAGAGGAAACCCACGCAGACACGGGGAGAACATTCAAACCCTGGCCCAAGCTGGGAATCGAACCTTGGTCCCTGGTGCTGTGAGGCAGCAGTGCTAACCACTGTGCCACCGCGCTGTGAGTTTAACCTACCAAAGCGGCTGTTTAAGGACCTCAGCACCAAAAAGCTTCATGTGGATGCTTAACGGCGCAACTTAGCTGACCTGTAAATGTGAATGCTGTAAGAGTAAGCCCTGCAAATTCACGCTGTAGGATGCAGCCATTCTGTATGAAACAACACACGGTCGCTGTGGCTTCTAGGTCAATCTTCAAAAGGAAAGAAAGTCTGGTTCTACAGAACACCTGAAACATGATGAAAACAGGAAATGATACCTCACACCCACGGCAGAAAAATCCCAAGGACACAGACACCGACCCTACCAAGCTTTTCATTTCCTGCATGCAAGTAATTGCTATTTGCAGCGTAGAAAAATAATGTAGGTACACAATGAAAATAAATTGACAGCACATGTCAGAACGTATTATCAAAAGGTTTCTACCAAGCTGCCTGTCGCCCAACACTCCTGCGATGAATCCAAAATTATTCAGAATTGAATAATTTGAGAGTGTGACTTGAGTGTGCAAAATATTCTTGTGTCAGTTTCCCCCCACTAAGTTTTTGTTTCTTAAGGAATGAAGTTATTGACGTAATGCTTATTCTCACTTGTGTATTCAGAGCAGGCAGTGAGCATTGAGATATTGGGAGCAGTTCTTTGAGTGACGTCGAGAGGATGTGACATTTAAGCCCAAATAGCGAATAGGTGACTTCCTGCCTAGTGCTGTGACTTCAATTATTTCGTGCATCCCAAGTTACCTGTTTTATTTTGTGCCACCCAAAATGAAACAAATGTATGACTTTACTCTCTAAGGGCCAGTTGACAGTGTTTGTTGGTGACAATGTCAGTCGTGGCACTGGTGAAAAAACGGTCAAAGGAGGAAATGAGGTATTAAATAAGTGCAGTGCCAACAAGATTTGATTTGATTTATTATTCTCACATGCATTGGTATACAGTGAAAAGTATTGTTTCTTGCGCGCTATGCAGACAAAACACATCGTTCATAGAGTACGTAGAGGCGAAGGAAAGGAGAGAGTGCAGAATGTAGTGTTACAGTCATAGCTGGGATGTAGAGAAAGATCAACTTAATATAAGGTAGGTCCATTCAAAAGTCTGATGGCAGCAGGGAAGAAGCAGTTCTTGAGTCTGTACGTGACCTCAGACTTTTGTATCCTTTTCCCGATGGAAGAAGATGGAAGAGAGTATTGCCGAAATGTTACTGCCTCGCCCGCCCAAGGCTCATAAGAACCCCCCCAAGGCCAATGGAGAATGCTGTTCTGCGAGCCTTACCCGCCCTGATTCTGGGGCAAACGAGGCAGTAAAATTCCGACCTATGTCCAGGACGCAAAGGGCAAAAAGGGGACACGAGATTGTTTTGGCAGATAAGGCAAAGGAGAATCCAAAGAGCTTCTATAAATACATAAAGGGCAAAAGAGTAACAAGGGAGAGAGTAGGGCCTCTTAAGGATCAACAAGGCCATCTATGTGCGTATCCACAAGAGATGGGTGAGATCCTAAATGAATATTTCTCATCAGTATTTGCTGTTGAGAAAAGCATGGATGTTAGGGAACTTGAGGAAATAAATAGTGGTGTCTTGAGGAGTGTACATATTACAGAGAAGGAGGTGCTGGAAGTCTTAAAGTGCATCAAGGTAGATAAATCCCCGGGACCTGTTGAAGTGTATCCCAAGACATTGTGAGAGGCGAGGGAGGAAATTGCAGGTCCCCTAGCCGAGATATTTGAATCATCGATAGTCACGGGTGAGGTGCCTGAAGATTGGAGAGTGGTAAATCTTGTGCCTTTGTTTAAAAAGGGCTGCAGGGAAAAGCCTGGGAACTATAGGCCAGTGAGCCTCACCTCTGTAGTGGGTAAATTGTTGGAAGGTATTTTGAGAGACAGGATCTACAGGCATTTAGAGAGGCAAGGACTGATTAGGGACAGTCAGCATGGCTGTGTGAGTGGAAAATTTGATTGAGTTTTTTGAAGGGGTAACCAAGAAGGTAGATGAGGGCAGTGCAGTTGATGTTGTCTACATGGACTTTAGCAAGGCTTTTGACAAGGTACCGCATGGTAGGTTGTTGCATAAGGTTAAATCTCACGGGATCCAGGGTGAGGTATCTAAATGGATACAAAATTGGCTTCTTGACAGAATGTGGAGATGCCGGCGTTGGACTGGGGTAAACACAGTAAGAAGTTTAACAACACCAGGTTAAAGTCCAACAGGTTTATTTGGTAGCAAAAGCTGGAGGCCTGTGACCAGCGGTGTGCCTCAGGGATCGGTGCTGGGTCCACTGTTATTTGTCATTCATATTAATGATTTGGATGAGAATATAGGAGGCATGGTTAGTAAGTTTGCAGATGACACTAAGATTGGTGGCATAGTGGACAGTGGACAGTGAAGAATGCTGTCTCAGATTGCAAAGGGATCTTGATCAATTGGGCCAGTGGGCTGACGAATGGCAGATGGAGTTTAATTTAGACAAATGCGAGGTGATGCATTTTGGTCGATTGAACCAGGGCAGGACTTACTCAGTTAATGGTAGGGCGTTGGGGAGAGTTACAGAACAAAGAGATCTAAGGGTACAGGTTCATTGCTCCTTGAAAGTGGAGTCACAGGTGGACAGAGTGGTGAAGAAGGCATTCTGCATGCTTGGTTTCATCGGTCAGGGCTTTGAATACAGGAGTTGGAATGTCTTGTTGAAGTTGTACAAGACACTAGTAAGGCCACACTTGGAATACTGTGTGCAATTCTGGTCACCTATTATAGAAAGGATATTATTAAACGAGAAAGAGTGCAGAAAAGATTTACTAGGATGCTACCGGGACTTGATGGATTGAGTTATAAGGAGAGGCTGGATAGACTGGGACTTTTTTCTCTGGAGCGTAGGAGGCTGAGGGGTGATCTTATAGAGGTCTATAAAATAATGAGCTGCACAGATCAGCTAGATAGTCAATATCTTTTCCCAAAGGTAGGGGAGTCTAAAACTAGAGGGCATAGGTTTAAGGTGAGAGGGGAGAGATACAAAAGTGTACAGAGGGGCAATTCTTTCACGCAGAGGGTGGTGAGTGTCTGGAACAAGCTGTCAGAGGTAGTAGTAGAGGCAGGTACAATTTTGTCTTTTAAAAAGCATTTAGATAGTTACATGGGTACGATGGGTATAGAGAGATATGGGCCAAATGCGGGCAATTGGGATTAGTTTAGGGATTTTAAAAAAGAAAGGGCGGCATGGACAAATTGGGCCGAAGGGCCTGTTTTCATGCTGTAAACTTCTATGACTCTATGACTCTGTGACGTGTGGGATCCTTGATTATGCTGGCTGCTTTTCTGAGGCAGTTGGAAGTATAGAAGGAGTCAATGGATGGGAGGCTGGTTTGGGTGATGGATTGGGCTACGTTCACGACCCTTTGTGGTTTCTTGTGGTCTTGGTCAGAGTAGGAGCCATACCAAGCTGTGATACATTCAGAAAGGATTCAGATAGGCTTTCTAAGACTAGCCTATTTTTGCTCCTAAACACTGAGTTAAGTTTGTCAGGAGGTGCTGAATCAGGTATAAGCCTCAAGTGTTGAGTAAGCGCATTTGTAGGAACAATGTATGTGGGTTCTTTGCACCCACTTTCACGGAAGATGTGGAGTGCTCTGACTGGCACACAGTGACATGTTTCAGGATGATTCGGGGCCCAAGGGAGAGGCTGTCCTGATTGTTGGATGCAGCATTGGAAGGCTGGTGGGACCCACAGGAGCAGTGGGTAGGGAGGGGTGATGGTGGAGGACGTTACCTCATCCTGTGCCTCTCTTTGTTTCAGCTTGACTGCTATGCCTGACCTCATAGTCCACCTCCTATTTCTTGTTCAGACCAAGCGAGACCCCCAGCAGAATGTAGATGACTAAGCTCTCCCTCTCTCCTGGTGACTCCTTTCAAGAGTCCGCCAGGGTTAAGTAGTCCAGCACTGACTCTTTATAGGTGATCTTCTCAGAGAATTTCCAGAGTAAATATTGTTGGTGTGCTGGTGATGTCTTAACAAAGAGTGTGAGAAAATGTTTCCGATTCTCTTCCTAGCTCCAGCAGCAGAGAACATGAAACTCTGAGCACCCCTTTGACATTTCAAAGCTATGCTTTATTCCCATTAACTTGTTGCTGATAGGAGAGGGTTTGAATAAAAGGGCTAGCCACCAAAATGCAGTGCAGCCTCTTTCACACTTAAAATATCTGCTAGAGTTCGTTAATCAACTTTTAATGAGACTCTGGTAGCACCAGCTTCAACTTCTTTACAAAGGAGACATCCTGCGTGGCGATACTGTGCCTTTAAGAAATGTATTTGGGTCATGTTTCTTGTGCAGCATTTGTTTTAGCAGTTTGTTCTATTGTCGGTGCCATTTTGTCTGAACTCAGCAGCCCACATGTTGATGCTGGGGCAGCATAACTGATTTTAATTGATGGAATATTTGCTTAAATCTGCACAAATGCACGGTTGTTATTTTAATGTTTTCCCTTGGGGTTTTTCAGAGTGGGGCATGATTTTGGTTTTGACATGAAGAGTCATGTGACTGGGCGGGGCGAGGCTCAGAAAGAGAAATCCGGCTCAATTGCTGTTTGGGAGCGGTAGCGAAACTAGATAGCTCTCTGTCTGCCTCTTACTCTCTCTGGAGGTTGGAGACAGGGATCTGCCAGATCCGTGGCCTTGCCCCTCCCTATCGCTGTCACCTGCTCCAGCCCATAACCCCCTGAGATATCTGCACTCCTCTAAACCTTGCCTCCGAAGCATTCCTGCTTATAATTGACCCACTATGGTGACAGTGTCTTCAATTGCTCTGGCCAACCTCCCTATCTCTCCGCCTCTCAATCTCACTTTTCTCCTTTAAGTCACTTCTTAAAAGTTATTTCTTTGACCAAATTTTTAGTCGCCTGACCTAATATCTCCTTATACAACTCAATGCTGCATTTTGATTTATAATGCTCCTGCAAAGCAATTTGGAACATTTCCTTACATTAAAGACACTTTATAAATATATATATATAAAAATATATATCTATAAGCTGCTATTGTCATTTGCTTTTCCTAAGTGCCTGGACTGTATTGAAAGGAGCTGGAGGTATTTCTTTATTTGGACTCGGAATTGAGTGCTGCGTACATCGTTCATATGAATCTCACATGGTGATCCCTGCACAAACTTCCAGAGTATGCAACCCCACTGTCAAATATAAAACAGTCAGCTTCACCAACATATATGTGCCAAGCTGGTACCTGTTCCACCCGGGAAGTGTTTAACCTGCTCACTGATGCCACAAGTAACTTTTTGCATTGTTCACCTACACAAAACTTACCCTGAATCAGTGAAAGTCTGTGGAGAGGACATTTAAATCATAATAATCAGTTTGTTTTATTTTGCCTCTTATTCTTTGCAACCCAATGACAAAATGTAACGAGGAGCATCAGGAGTTTAGGTTGACAGATCTATTTCCAGTTAAATATTATTTTTATGTTCTCCTGTCCTTGACTCTCTTCCCGAATGTTTACTGACCTACTGAAGCTCCCAGCCCAGCGATAGTTTGGTTTAAAAATTCCCAATCTGGTTTCTACATCTTCTCATGATGACCCTCTCGAGCTCTGCAACTCCCATCAGCCTCACAGCCCACTGAGACATCTGAGTTCCTCCAATATGGGTTGTCTGCAAAGTCCTGATTTCCCATTGCTCCACGATTAGTGGCCATGCCTTTAGCAGCCTGAGTTCTACGTTCTGGAATCTTCTCCTCCAGGCTCTCCACTTGTTAACCTCCAGGCATTCCCTAAAACCTGTCCTGTTGACCAAGCTGTGGGTTAGCTGTCCTCACTTCTCCTTATGTGGCTCAGTGTTCAAATTTCATTTGATAAAGTTCCTGTGAAGCGTCTTAGGATGTTTGACCATAGTTAAGATGCTGTATAAATGCAAATTGGTGTTGTCTCATTGAATGTATGACCCTCCTGCCAAGTTAGAGCTCTGCTGATGATGGTCATTCTCTGAGTTAACAGGCCACCATTACCTCCACCGAAACTAAAGGTGGTTGAGGTTAATCTATCACTAATCCAGCTGAGAACACTCAACTCAACAAAGGCTGAAGACCTCCCTTGTCAGCTACTCACAGGATTAACCCTCTGGACCATCCAGAAATCATTTAACATGGTTCCATTCAACATAAACTCATCGGAAATATTTAATTGTTTAACAGTTCATTTTGTAGCCTGTATGTGTGAACCCTTCCCTTCTCTTACAGCTTGCATGAGATTGTGTCAGTTAATTCCCTTGTGACATTCGCAAGTTCTCTGAACTAGCAAACCACATTATGAGTACGAATGTCTCGTGACTCTAGTTCCTTCTTTGAATTAACCTTGGCATAATTGCTGACTTTTACAGATGCACCATAGAAGGCATTCTTTCTGGTTGTATCACAGCTTGGTATGGCTCCTGCTCTGCCCAAGACTACAAGAAACTACAAAGGGTCATGAATGTAGCCCAATCCATCACTCAAACCAGCCTCCCATCTATTGACTCTGTCTACACATACCACTGCCTCAGAAAAGTGGTAATCAAGGACCCCACGCACCCCGGGCATTCTCTCTTCTACCTTCTTCTGTTGGAAAAAAGATACAAAAGTCTGAGGTCACGTACCAACTGACTCAAGAGCAGCTTCTTCCCTTCTACCATCAGGCTTTTGAATGGACCTACCTCGCATTAAGTTGATCTTTCTCTACACCCTAGCCATGACTGTAACACTACATTCTGCACTCTCTCCTTTCCCTCCCTATGAACGGTATGCTTTGTCTGTAGAGCGTGCAAGAAACAATACTTTTCATTGTATGCTAATACATGTGACAATAATAAATCAAATCAAATCAAAGACAGGTGCGTAGTGAACAACTCCGATACAGTTTGGGAACACATCAGACTTTTTAGATCTCTGTGTGTGCATTATTTTTATGAATCAAATATACCGGCTGGAATTCTTTGGTCTCGTTCGCCGCCACCGTGAATGGAGAATTTGGCGCTCAGCCAAAACTTCATTCACTGCAGTGGGACCGGAAAATCCCAGCCGTGGGTGAGGTTGGGGAATTCTGGCCATCATATCAAAATAGCGCTACAGAATCAATGGTTCTGATTTTCCCAGTAGTATGATTCCTGTAATACTCTCACTTATTTTTACATTAGATTTCATCAAATGATATCCATATGACCCTAACATGCTTACTTCAATTCTTTCCACATTCTTGACTGTTAACGTCTATGAAGGTATGAGGGGCACAGTTGGCTGTGGCAGATTGGGAAACTAGATTACAAGGTTGACGGTAGACAAACAACGGCCAACATTTAAAGCTGGTATCCATTTCTTTGAGCCACAAAGACCTAACAGGAAAGGTGATCCAACCATGGCTAACAAGAGAAGTTAGAGATGGTATTAGATCAAGGGAAGAGGCTTATAAAATTGCCACAAAAAAAAGTCAGCCTGAGGATTGGGAGCTTTTTGGAATTCAGCAAAGGAGGCCAAGAAACGAATAAAGAAATGGAATATAGAATATGAGAGTAAACTTGTGGGGAACATGGGCCAGGATTTTATGGCCCCTCTGGCACTGTAGGAAAATATGGTCCTGCCAAGCTGATTGGATATTTAAGTAGCTTGCTACGTCTGCCAGGAGAATCCTGGCCTCTCAAAATTAGTGTAAATCTTCGATAGGAATGTGAAAAGGAAAAGATTAACAAAGACAACTGTGAAACCATTATAGGCAGAGACAGGAGAATTTATAAAGGGAAATAAGGAAATGGCAGAGAAACTAAACAAATACTTTGGGCAGAATTTTACGACCTCATCGCGCCCGTTTGCAGCGGGAAAATGTCGTAAAGTCGGGCGCGATGCGACTAGCGGGAATGGTTTCTGCGCCCATTCCCATTTTACAGAGAAAAAAATATTTGGCCCCTTTGACCGCCCGCCCAAAACGGGCAAAACGTCAACTTGCATTTTTTTTGCATTCATCACAATGTGATTCGTGAGTTTCACTCCCAACCGTCCCAGCTCATCCGCCTTAATCACCTCGTTCGCTGCAGCCGGGTAGGTCTGGAAAACACCCCATGTATAAAAGTCGGATTCAGGCGTTTCAGCAGAGAGGGTGAGCGAGGAGGTAAGTCTCTGCTTTCAAACTGCTCGGTGCTGCACAGAGGGTTTTGTTTTGTGGCAGACATGTTGTGTTTCAGGTCGGGGAGTGTGCTGCGAGTGTGTGGGGGGTGGTCGGGAGCTGTTGTTGCTCACGGTCTCCGACCTCAGACTCTCAGCATGGACCCGTCTCAGAGCACTGACCTCGGATCTTAGCGCTGACTCTGGGTCCTAGTGCTGGCAGCAGCAAGCACCGTTGCAGGTGGGAGATGGGCTGGAAACTATCTGAAATGGCAGTGCTGCAGCCTCAGGACTTGTCAAGCAGCACTGACTGTGGTCATTACTGCATGGGTTCTGGGTATGTGTTAGTGAGTGGGGGGGTGGAGTGGAGGGTCCATGTTGTTGGGGGTCTGTGGGGGGGGGGAATGGGGAGTATGTGTTACTGGGCAAGGTCAGCAATGTTGAGGGGGGGTCTCCCATGTCCGTAGGGGGAGTGGGGTTAAGGGGGGATCTCCCATGTCCCGAGGGAGGGGTTCTGTCAGCAGAGCTGGTTTTTTTCCACTTTTCCTGCACATGTGCAGTTTGTGGCTCCGATCTGAGTTGTTGACTGGCAAATTAGGCCCTGCCTACTGCCTCTAGCGGCTAGAGACAGTCTAGCTCATATTTTCAAAGACTAAGTACATAAAATTGAGAGTGAAAACTCTCCCAAAAAAACGGATTAGCAACTCCCCCGTTTTCACGCTAGCTGGACACTTAGAAAAATCTCATAACATTCCACCCTTTGTCTTCAAGGAGGAAGATACAAAAATCTTCTCAGGAATATTAAAGAACTAAGGGTCTCAGGGAAATGAGGAACTGGAATAAATAAAATCTTATAATAAAGTTGTACTGGAGAAATTATTGGGACTGAAAGTTGATAAATCCCCAGGAACTGATGATCTACATTCCAGAGTGTTGAAAGATGTGGCTGTAGACATAATGGATGCATTGGTGGTTTATCTTTCAAAATGCTACAAATTCTGGAGTAAATTCTGTAGATCATGGAATCCCTACATTGCAGAGGGAGGCCATTCAGCCCATCAAGTCCGCATCAACATTTTAACAGACCCACCCATGCCCTATCCCCATAACCCCATGCATTTACGCCACTAATCCACACACTAAGAGGCAATTTAGCATGGCCAATCCTGCACATCTTTGGAGTGTGGGGGGAAACCGGAGCACCCAGAGGAAACCCACACAGACATGCGGAGAACATGCAAACTCCACACGAACTATCAGCTAAGGCTGGGATCAAACCCAGGTCCATGGTGTTGTGAAGCAGCAGTGTTAACCACTGTGCCACTGTGGTTAACACTGCTTGGATTAACCAATTGGATTGGAAGGTATTAAATCTAATGCCACTGTTTAAAAAAGGAGGGAGAGAGAAAACAGGGAACGATAGACCTACAATAAAAACAGAAAATGCTGGATAAACTCAGCAGGTCTGGAAGCATCTCTGGAGAAGGAAGCAGAGTTAATGGATGGAATTTTCCCATCCTTCCCATCAAGTAGGATCGTGCAGAGCTGCCGACAGCGCATCGTGCTGCCCGTTGGCACAGTGGTTAGCACTGCTACCTCATAGGACCTGGATGTCTGCTTGTTTGTGAGGGCTAATAAGCAAGCAATTTGGAAGGCAAATGGTATTATTGTATGTTGGCCTTTCCTGCAAGTGAATTTGAGTACAGGAGAAAAGAGGTCTTGCTGCAATTGTACAGAACCTTCAGAGGAGCACTGTCAGCTTACTCTTTCTCCAGATATTCTTCTTAACATCCTGTCCTTTCAAAGTATTGTGTGATGCCTCACTGTGCTAAAAGTGCATTACTGGCAACCCTACTCCAACCCAGGAAGATATCAGCTGAAAGAGCAGGCTGGTGATTAACCTGGAGACTTCACCTTCTGTATGGCTGAGTAATACAATGCAAACTGTCTTCAGCACATGTCCATCCAAAGATCAACTCTTCATGTCATTTTTAGTGACAAAAATTGAGTATTCCAGAGACTGGTCCTGGGGATTTATCAACTTTCAGTCCCAATAATTTCACTGGAAGGTCCTAGTTTTGAACAGGCACTTGTACTCGTCCCACATGCTTATGACATTTCCTGCGATTATTCAGCATAAACTGCAATTGTTACAGTAATTTTCTCAGCATCCTCATTCACCTGTTGAGTGACTCACAAAATCCTCCATTGTTACTGAATGTTAAATGCAACCTGGAAACAATCTACAGTGACCATGATATTGTTCAGATGTAATAAGAATTATCTCATAATTCAAATCTTTTAAAATCATAAGATGCCTTTTGGTTCAAGGTCAACATTATATGGGTTCATGCTAGATTGATGCATGTTATAAGACTTGACATATCTCCATTTACTAGGTAACCAATGTTGGAAGAAATATAATTCCTACAAAACTCATCTCCAAACTCCATGGCCTAGGGCTTGTCTCCTCCCATTGTGACTGGATCCTAGACTTCCGAATCCACAGATCACAATTAGTAAGAATAGGCAACGACACCTCCTCCACGATTATCCTCAACACCAGTGGCCCACAGGACTGTGTTCTCAGCCCCCTACTATACTCCTTATACACTTATGACTGTGTGGCCAAATTCCTCTCCAACTCGATTTTCAAGTTTGCTGATGACACCACCGTAGTGGGTCGGACCTCAAACAATGACAAGACAGAGTACAGGAAAGTGATAGAGAATCTGGTGAATTGGTGCAATGACAATAATCTCTCCCTCAATGTCAGTAAAATGAAGGTGATCGTCATTGACTTCAGGAAGAGTAGTGGAGGACATGCCCCTGTCTACATCAATGGGGATGAAGTGGAAATGGTCAAGAGCTTCAAGTTTCTAGGTGTACAGATCACCAACAACCTGCCCTTATCTCTCCATGCCGACGCTATAATTAAGAAAGCCCACCAATGCCTCTACTTTCTTAGGAGACTAAGGAAATTCGACATGTCAGCTATGACTCTCACCAACTTTTACAGATGCGCCATAGAAAACATCCTTTCCAGATGTATCACAGCTTGGTATGGCTCCTGCTCTGAGCAAGACTGCAAGAAACTGCAAGGGTTGTGAATGTAGCCCAGTCCATCATGCAAACCAGCCTCCCAGGAAAGCAGCCAGCATAATTAAGGGCCCCACGCACCCCGGACATTCTTTCTTCCACCTCCTTCCATCAGGAAAATGTTACAGAAGTCTGAGGTCACGTACCAACCGACTCAAGAACAGCTTCTTCCCTGTTGCTGTCAGACTTTTGAATGGACCAAACTTGCACCAAGTTGATTTTTCTCTTCACCCTAGCTATGACTGTAACACTGCATTCTGCACTCTCTCCTTTCCTTCTCTATGTACGGTATGCTTTCTCTGTATAGCGCACAAGAAATAATACTTTTCACTGTATCCCAATGCATGTGACAATAATAAATAAAATCAAAAAATATTTCCAATTATATCCTAACTAAACTCTTGTTAACTTTATGCTTTTGTCTCTTATGCTTCTGGACAAAGAACAATGGATTCCATGAGCCGTTGATAATCTACTTGTACTGCTTTTGATGACCAATTTTATAGAATCCCTATAGTGCAGAATGAGGCCATTTGACCCATCGAGTCTGCACCGACCACAATACCACTCAAGCCCCATCCCCGTAGCCCTACATATTTACCCTGACACTAAGGGGCAATTTAGCATGACCAATCAACCTAGGCCACATACCTTTGGAGTATAGGAGGAAACCGGAGCACCCGGAGGAAACCCACACAGACACGGGGAGAACGTGCAAACTTCACACAGACAGTCACCCAAGCCAGGAATTGAACCCGCATCCCTACCGATGTGAGGTAGCAGTGCTAACCACTGTGCCACTGTGCCGCCCAAACTTCTCTTACTCTATTTAAAATCTAATGAGTTAATATGTATCGTCATCCCCTATTCTTGCATTCAAAATATATTACTTTACACTCCCCTCACTGAACTGATCACGCTGGCTAAATTCTCAACACTCTCCACCATCCTATGGATAGCAATCAGGAATGGGAATGTTGGCTAATTCCCCAGTCCAACTATACTGGGGCCCTATATTCTACCCTTGCTAAAACCCCAGCTGCCATCAGGCTGGGAATCCAACATGAGATCTTCCTATAAAATAATAGCAAAGTGCTGCAGATGCTGGAAATCTGGGGGGGAAAAAAACAGAAAATGGGAGATAAACTCAGCAGGTCTGGCAGCATCTATGGAGAGAAACAGAGTAATGTTTTGAGTCCATATGGCCCTTCTGCAGAACTGAAGAGGGATAGACTTGTCATTAATTATATAGTTGGTGGAGGGGGAGCGCGGTGGAGGAGGTGGGGCAGAATAGAAGCACAGGGATAGGTCAGAGCAGAGGCGAGATTGATAAAGGTGTCATGAATATGAGGCAGAAGGGTGTGTTGATGGTGCCATTAAGGACGGAAGAGTGTGAATAATAATAATAATAATAGTGAGTTTGTGAATGGAGCTAATAGTAATAGAGTTCTTCCCGCTTCGTCTGATTCAGATCTGCACTGGACAGGCCATCTAGCAACTGAGCCATCAGGGGAGCTGATTGGCCATTAATTAAAAATGGATTCCATCGTTAATGTGCTTTCAGAGGAAAGCTATTCACGACCAGGAGATAGTAAACTGGTCAAAGGATCGAGAACTCCTGTGCCCCTCTTCAAATACTGCCATAGAAACATAGAAACTAGAAGTAGGAGGAGGCCATTCGGCCCTTCATGCCTGCTCCGCCATTCATCTTAGTCATGGCTGATCATCAAATTCAATATCCTGATCCAGCCTTCCCTCCCATATCCCTCGATCCCTTCAGTCCCAAGAGCTTTCTCTAATTTCTTCCTGAAATCACACAACGTTTTGGCATTTCGGATTTATTGCGATCACCTGATATCTCATCCAACATTAGGTTGATTGGCCATGATAAATTGCCCCTTAGTGTCAGGGGGATTGGGAGGGTAAATATGTGGGTTACGGGGATGAGACGGGACCTGGGTGAGATTGTTGTCGGTGCAGGCTCGATGGGCCAAGTGGCTTCCTTCTGCACTGTAGGGATTCTATGATTCGGTAAAATGGCACCCCTGACAGTGCAGCACTCTGTCGGAGTGTCAGCCTGGGTTGTGTACTTAAATTAAATCATCCAGCTATTGAAATTGTGCATGGGTTAAAATAATCCAGTGGGTAACTTCCGTTCGATACAGAACATGTTCAGGGCATGTTTACCAGGGTATTTTAAAATTTCAGAGTATCGAGTAACACTCGTTCCTTCAGGTATTGCCTTGTCTAACCTCACCGATACGTAACCTGCCCTTTGGCAGTCTCACATAGCATAAGCAGTGATGTTGGGGTTGGGTATTGTGGTTAGTCAGAAAGATTCACACCTGAGTAAAGATGGTGAGAATATCGAAATGTTGCTGTGACTGTCAGATCGGGATTCACAAAAAAATGAAACACAAGGATGAGCCCAGCCGAAGACGGAGAATGACGTGTTTGTTTTCTCATGACAATGCCTCGCCTTACCTCGCCTCATTTCATCAGAGAGTGGTCTGTCTACTCCAAAACAGTTGCAAGGAAAGTGAAACTCAACCCAGCAGAGAAGCATTCAACGTACATTTCAATGTCTGAAAAAAAAAGTGTGTAATGGAAGGCTGCAGGACAGTGAGAAGGAGGTAGTCTCCAGGATAGAAGATACGCTTATTAAGTGTATTTTCTTTTGTCCCCACCCTATTCATTAATGGCAGCTGACAGGTTGAAGTAACTGACTGGACTCACCTGGTCTTGTCTTCCCCTGCAGGCCCCACTGCAATCTATTGTAATTGAAGCACTCCAGAAGAAAAGACTCTAGGATTACCGCTGAATAACAGAAAAGTACACAATTTCTTAAGTGTAACACTGATCTCTTACACGGAGGCAATCACCGAACAATTATACCTGTAATTTGCATTTTCCACCTTGCACCGGGATCCCTTTTTTTATTGTACTGTGAAGAATAAATGGATTCAGGCGAGAGCCTCGGAGTGTGCAGGGCAGGTTATGCATTTGCTTTGTTTTTCCCAGAAAGCAGAGAAAGGCTGCTTTGTGTCTGGTAGTGAAGGGGCCGATGGTTGAAGGAGAGATTGTGCTCCGTGTACAGTACACCGCTCAAATATTTCACATCTCCAGTTATCGTGTGGTGCCTCCATTCTGGTGGCTGTTTGTCATTTGCGAGCTCTCTCTAAACATTCAATATGCTCCCCAGCCGGGACTTGTTAACGTCATCATTGTTCCAATAACAAGAATGAGACCTGGCACGGTGGCACAGTGGTTAGCACTGCCACAATCCAAAAAATGTGCTGGTTAGGTGCATTGGCCATGCTAAATTCGCCTTCAGTGTACCCGAACAGGTGCCCGAGTGTGACGACTAGGGGGTTTTCACAGTAACTTCATTGCTGTGTTAATATAAGCCAACTTGTGACACTAGTAAGTAAGCTTAAACCTGCAGCACTAATAGAATCATAGAATCCCTATGGCGCAGAAGGAGGCCATTCGGCCTGTCGAGCCTGCACCGCCCATCCAGGCCCTATCCGCGTAACCCCACCCAATTACCCGAGATACTAAGGGACAATTTAGCATGGCCAATCACCCTAACCCGCACATCTTTGGACTGTGAGAGGAAACCGGAGCACCCGGAGGAAACCCACGCAGACACGGAGAGAATGTGCAAACTCCACACAGACAGTGACCCAAGGCCGAAATTGAACCCGGATCCCTGGCGCTGTGAGGCAGCAGTGCCAACCACTCATCATGGCGAGCAACAATGTCATTCCATAAGGTTCGCAGCAATGTGTTCCTTGTTATTGTTTGATTTGATTGGTTTCCATTGGGTGACATCCAGGGCACTTTGTACAATGCTAATTAGACAATGAAAGATACATGGGTGAACAACAGCATAGAACGGAAAATTGACTGTTGTTGTAGCATCCACAATAAAGATCAATCAATGATTTGGCTTTTCTCTACTATCCCACAGCATGAATGGAATTAAATGGTAACTGCAACATAGAAATTCATGCATGTGTGACACCTGACAAAGTGTGGTTTGAGGATTTCACTGATGTCTTTTATATTGTGGTGGAACTGTGCAAAAATAAGCAGAGGGAAATTATTTTTCTTTAGATTATCCATTATGAGCACTCCACCATTGGCATCTGCGTTTTCAGTTGTCAGGGCCCAAAGCTCTGGAATTTTCTCCCTGAAACTCTCCAGCTGGTATTTTCCAACCCTTCACGCCAGCAGGATTTTCCCATCCCACTGCAACGAACGGAGTTTTGCCTTGCTGCCAAATTTTCTGCCTTCATTGCAGTGGGAGCGTGGCATGAACGGGCGGTAAGATAGCGCCCTCCACAAATTTGTCGTATGAGGAACGGTTGAGGACTCTGGGTCTGTACTCGTTGGAGTTTAGAAGTATGAGGGGGGGATCTTATTGAAACTTACATGATACTGTGAGGCCTGGGTAGAGTGGATGCGGAGAGGATATTTCCGCTAGTAGGAAAAACTGGAACCAGAGGGCACAACCTCAGGCTAAAGGGGCGATGCTTTAAAACAGAGATGAGGAGGAATTTCTTCAGCCAGAGGGTGGTGAATCTGTGGAACTCTTTGTCGCAGAAGGCTGTTGAGGCCATGTCATTGAGTGTCTTTAAGACAGAGATAAATGGGTTCTTGATTAATAAGGGGATCAGGGGTTATGGGGAAAAGGCAGGAGAATGGGGATGAGAAAAATATCAGCCATGATTGAATGGCGGAGCAGACTCAATGGGCTGAGTGGCCTAATTCTGCTCCTGTATCTTATGGTTTTATGGTCTCACGGTCTCCAGCTCTCTACCTCGCTTTCCCCCTTTGAGACATTCCTTGAAACCTACATCTTGGGCCATACCTTTTGGTCTTTGGTTCTACTTATCCCCTACACAACTGGATGTCAAGTTTGATTTTGTGAAGCACATTGGGATGCTTTGTGACATGAAAGGTGCTCTACAAATACAAGTTGTTGTTTCAACTAAACTTAGGTAAGAAATGAGAACACAGACTCCACTGTCCTGAAGTAGACAAGTGTGGAACTCACTTATACAGAGCAAGTAGGTCAAGATTCCATCCTTAGTGGGAGTTGGCTTAGCTACTTTCAGCCTCTGTAACAGTGAAGACTCTAAAATTGACTCAAGTGCCCCTGAGCTAAGGTGAGAAAGATCTTGTCAAATTCCCCAGTTTCAATCATTATCTCAGAGTTTTGAAACCAAAAGAGAAAACGCTGGAAAATCTCAGCAGGTCTGGCAGTATCTGTAAGGAGAGAAAAGAGCTGACATTTTGAGTCCAGATGACCCTTTGTCAAAGCTAAAAGGCATAGAAAGTGGGAGAAGTTTATACTGCAGGGGGAGGGAATGAAAGATGAGTCATAGCCATAGAAACCTGAGGAAAAGACTGCTAATAGCTGTCCACAGAGAGAACAAAGGCTGAAAATGCTCTTCTTTCGGAATTTTGGTTGGATTGTCAGATCAGGAAAACAGCAGGCCTGGCTGTGATATATCTGTGACTAAATAGGCTGACGATCTGAATTTCTGATGCTCAGCAGAGAGCACAGAGTCTAACTGGCCATGGGCACCAGACAATCCGGCACAAAGTCCTGATACGACTGATTTGCTGCGTACCGCTTGGAGACCAAAAGACAAAGCAGTGCCTTTGACATGCATAGGCCTTGTTTCAACCTTAAAATGAACTTCAAGCAATGCCCTCTCCACCTCTTATTCCTTGTAGAGATTAATCGGGTCCATGGTATTCTTGAGGCTTGACCTGTTCAAGAAGGCTTATTTGGTAGCAAATACCATGGTATTTGCTACCAAATAAACCTGTTGGACTTTAACCTGGTGTTGTGAGACTTCTTACTGTGTTTACCCCAGTCCAACGCTGGCATCTTCACATCAAGAAGGCTTCTCACAGGGAGATGGTCGTTTGAGATCGGAACATAAACCAGAGGAGGACATTCATCACCTCAAGCCTGTTACACTATTCAATTTGATCATGGCTGACCTGTACTATTACTCCATTTACTCTCCCTGGTTCTGAATCTCTCAATACAGTTGCCGAACAAAAGACTATCACCATCGCTCTTTGTGTCAACACGGACATGGTGGTTTGTACAAAAATGCTGTTCAGCTGATATTTAACCACAGTTAGTATATTTAGTACATTTGATGACTATGATACAAGAAACATCCCTTCCAAGTGTGTCACAGGTCCAGTGCTCTGGACAAGCACTTCACATACCAGCAGATGACTTAAACTAGAGACCGGGGGAGCTCACCCTGGAAAACATGACATGGCGTTAGCTCTGCCTCAGCTTCACTGCAGTGGAGATTTGAAAGACCAGGGTTTTACTCTCTTGCCCATATTCAAAGGACACCTGTTCTGAGCATTGTTGATGGCATGTGGATTCCTGCAACATTGGTTGTCAGACGTTAAGGAAACAAAAGTCTCTACAGCCTTAACCCCAGCTTATTATTAACTTTCACTGGTCCTCACACTAAGTAAGCAGTCTCACAACACCAGGTTAAAGACCTGAACAGAACTGAGTCCACCACAAACTCAAATTTTGTCAATTTTGTCTTTTAAAAAGCATTTAGACAGTTACAAGGGTAAGATGGGTATAGAGGGATATTGGCCAAATGCGGGCAATTGGGATTAGCTTAGGGGTTTAAAAAGAAAGGGCAGCATGGACAAGTTGGGCTGAAGGACCTGTTGCCATGCTGTAAACCTCTATGACTCTATGACTCTAAATGATCATAAATCCCACAACGCTACACAAGGGACAGTCCAATTTGCTTCATATATTGCAATACACACACCTTTCTAAAAACAGGAGTTAATGAGGTGGCACAGTGGCACAGTGGTTAGCACTGCTGCCTCACAGCGCCAGGGACCCGGGTTCGATTCCCGGCTTGGGTCACTGTCTGTGTGGAGTTTGCACGTTCTCCCCGTGTCTGCTTGGGTTTTCTCCGGGTGCTCCGGTTTCCTCCCACAGTCCAAAGATGTGCGGGTTAGGTGGATTGGTAAATTGACACTTAGTGTCAGGGGGACTAGCTAGGGTAAATGAATGGGGTTGTGGGGGATAGGGCCTGGGTGGGATTGTGGTAGATGCAGACTCGATGGGCCGAATGGCTCCCTTCTGCGCTATAGGATTCTATGAGAATTATGTACCAAAGAGTTGTAGTTTCCGTGGACACACAGCTTCCTGTCTCTCTTAGCATTATTGATCTCCTCATAATGTTACAGAATCTCTAACCACCGCTAATCATCAAAACTACACTAACCACATTCTGGAAACTCTCAAGCTGTCTCGGTAGAGGTGACAGTTGCAATGATATCATTTGATTTTCAACCCAGTTTAAAGGGGGGAACCATCATATTCAAAAGCAGTGACAGTGGGTTGAATTTTTCTCGTTGTGTGGTGGCTTGGTTGTAGATGGAAAGATTGGGAAAATAATGGGGTGAGGAGGATTGTGTTGAGTCATGACCCCAATGCATTCCCACAACCAGACAACTGTCCCAGGGATGGGCTAAGAAGAACATTGGCTGCCCACTTGACTGAGGTGGACAACCAATTGACAAAGTTAAAATGTCAATTAGGGTTAATTTTACAGCCTTGCATCATGTGCAAAGTTCACCAACTTAACAGAGGTAGTCTCATTGGCCAAGTCCATGCCAGGGTGTCAATCCATAAAGAGCGTGTTCATAAAAGAACACAATCGCAGATAAGGCCAATCCAGCATGGGGGAGATTTCTCTCTATACCTACATACCTACCAACATAGATCCTTACTAACTGCTTACCGCTGTACAGCACAGCGAGGGTGCCTCCATACTGAGGTATCCTGGTGGCCATTGGCCTGTCTCAGCAGTTCTCATCTCTCCCAAGGCTCAAGACCAGTCAACCTTCTGTTTCAGCTGGCAGCATCAGGTGTCCACATGCCATCCTCATTGGGCGGCGAGCAGAGAGGCAGCCAATTTAAAATCAGCCTTTGGGAAGATTGTTCACCTGCCTCAACTCTGGCTCCAGATGCCCATTTGGACCTGATGCCATGTTCCAAAGCATGTGGTAAAATCCAGTCCAAAGTGTCACCGTGTTGGTCCACCGATAATGATCAGTTGTGGAAAAGGGTTACCCGGTTCTGGGCTATATGAAAACCAAAAAGGTCCAAGTTCAATTCCCGAAGCGCACTGTTTGACTTTCTCAACCGAGGACTCAATGGAAACAAGTCAATCGGCCTCAGTTGTCCTGGAGTCCGATAAGAAACAATGAACCATGGTTTCCAATTCTGATCCCAAGCCAGAGAATTTCACTGGAAAGTGAGGTGACGATCATCTCCAACAGTCCCTCCTGCCAGAATTCACTAACTTTGCTCACGCATGAGGAACAGGCCACCGGGACAAGGATTTGCGGAAGTGTGAACTGGAAGAGAAGTGGGAAAGTTGGCAAAGGATGGTGAGGTGAGAGGTTGTTGGGTCGTGGGGGGGGGGGGGAAGGGAAAGTTGGCAAAGGATGGTGAGGTGAGAGGTTGTTGGGTCATGGGGGGGGGGGGGAAGGGAAAGTTGGCAAAGGATGGTGAGGTGAGAGGTTGTTGGGTCGTGGGGGGGGGGGGGGGGGGGGCAGGGGCAGGGGGGGGCGGGGAGTGGTAGGAGTGGATGCTGGAAAAGAAAGTTGAATTATTTTTATTCATTTCACGGGATGTGGGCGTCACTGGCCAGCATTTACTGCCCATCCCTAATTGCCCTTGAGTAGGCGCTGGTGAGCCACCTTCTTGAACCGCTGCAGTCCCCCTGTTGTAGCTACACCCACAGTGCTGTTAGGAAGGGAATTCAAGGATTTTGACCCAGCAACAATGAAAAAATGGTGATATATTTCCAAGGCGCGGTGGCTCAGTGGTTAGTACTGCTGCCTCACAGCGCCAGGGACCCAGGTTCAATTCCCGGCTTGGGTTACTGCCTGTGCGGAGCATGCACGTTCTCCCCATGTCTGCGTGGGTTTCCTCCGGGTGCTCTGTCTCCCTCCCACAGTCTGAAAGATGTGCAGGTTAACTATATTCGCATTGGCCGTGCTAAATTTTCCCTCAGTGTACCCAAACAAGTGCCGGAGTGTGAGATTTTCACAGTAGCTTCAATGCAGTGTTAATGTAAGCCTACTTGCGACACTAATAAATAAACTTCAAACTTAAACTTTAAAAGTCAGGATGGTGTGTGGCGGGGAATTTACAGGTGGTGGTGTTCTCATGCATCTGCCAACCTTGTCTTTCTAGGTGGTATAGGTCACAGGCTTGGAAGGTGCTGTCGACAGAACCTTGGTGAATCGCTGCAGTGCATCTTATAGATGGTACACACTGCTGCTACATCGGTGGTGGAGGGAGTGAATGATTATGATGATGGACAGGGGTTGGTGGTGGATCCAAATGGTAAAGTAGCATTGCAGGTGACATTTCAGGAAGGGTCAGAGCTGTACATGTTGCCAGCATTTATTGACTATAAAATGAAAATGGAGGACTGAGTTGGTGAAGAAAACAAAATACTGGACAAAGAAGAACTTAAAATAAATCCTGTAAGCAAACAGTTGTGTAAGACCTTTAGGTAAATAAATCATGTGGAATTCATAAGATATAAGCAGAGAAGTTCAGCAAACTTCATTGTTGAATTACTCAGTGAAGTAGAATAAATATAAAACACTCAAAAATAAATAACGCATGTCTTTACAATGTTTGAAATTAAGGAGTAGTCCTTTTTATTACTTTTAAAATAAATGCAAAATGAATGTAGCAATAAATAAAGGAATGTTGTTCAGGGAATGTAATAAATTGTGACATTCTTTGCCTGCACAAGGCATGTATCTTGTTCTGTTTGCAGAATCTTCAAAGGCCTGTTTCCCGAGCGTTGGAGGAGAAACCAGTTACAGAATCATAGGATTATGCAACGCAAGATATTTGACACACCAGAACATCTGCACCAACTCCATGAAAGTACTTTTCTTCCCTTTTCCCTTCTCTGTACCCAGGCCCGGTTAAAAGTTTTTGTTGATCTGTTTCACCTTCAGAAATTATGGATTCTGCTGCTACAGGCAACTTGAACGTCCTGCCACTGTCACACACCCTGCGTGTGGTGGAACAGTGGCCTGTTGGTCACTGGCTGCTGATCCCACAGCCCGCACAGAATTGAGAGGCAGCTCCAGGGATCACTTGGATGACTCTTTCACTCAGCTAAGATGAGGAGGGTAAGTTGATTTGGCATCAGTGCGGTAAGCAGATTAGCTGAAGGGCCAGCCAAATGCCTCCAGCCAAATCGGCTACAAAATACCTGACATGAACAAGTCCTTTTCCATATCGTGAATCATCCAACAAATAGAGAAAATAGTGAAATCTGATGAAATTGGGGGGATGGTCATTAAGCTATAGGTGTGGCAGATGTGCACCCCCGTCTATTAGAATAGAGTATGTCTGCTTTTCACTTGCCAATCTGGGGCAGAAAAGTTCAATTTAGCATCTCCTGGAATAGATTCAGTACCATCTTGGATGGGGTGATATACAGGCATTCTGAGCAGTCACCTTAAGCAAGATATGTAAATGCGGGCCTACTGGATGTTTAAGGAGCCTTCTCAGTGATTGGTCAGTGCTAACTGAAACCTGCAATGTCCACATTCCCCTCAGATTTTCCCAATCATGCTGCAGTTTAGCCAGTGGTGCATAAAGTGGAGGCTACAGACAGTATGTTCTATCTTTTTAACACCAGGAGGAACTTTCATTGTGGCCACTACTAAACCATCCCCCGCCTTCTCTGCATGTATTTTCCCGTCACCCCAAAGACATACATGAGGGCAGTTGCTGCCATCACACATTGGTGTGGAGTCAACTGCCGAGCTGCCACTGGATGCACGATTGGCATCAACAGCTGACCAGAGTTATGCCAATGCAGCACAAGACGCAATTTCAGCCAAGTTCCCGGTCTCTGACCTCCAGTGTTCAATCCAGGCCCAGTGATGTTTGGTCCCAAAAACAGGCATAAACCAATTTCGAAACTGGGAAGTTCATTATAAGCTCTTGCATGCGTAAGTTCAAAGATGGATCCTGCCGCATTGGGTGGTTCTCCCAACACCCGTCACCACGGTGTGAAACCTGCATCATAGACTCTGGACACTGGACCTTCGACAACTTGTGGGAGAGTATAAAAGCTGGAGTCTGATGATGCAGCTGTATAGAACGCTGGTTAGGCCACATTTGGAATACTGCGTCCAGTTCTGGTCGCCGCACTACCAGAAGGACGTGGAGGTATTGGAGAGAGTGCAGAGAAGGTTTACCAGGATGTTGCCTGGTATGGAGGGTCTTAGCTATGAGGAGAGATTGGGTAGACTGGGGTTGTTCTCCTTGGAAAGACGGAGAATGAGGGGAGATCTAATAGAGGTATACAAGATTATGAAGGGTATAGATAGGGTGAACAGTGGGAAGCTTTTTCCCAGGTCGGAGGTGATGATCACGAGGGGTCACGGGCTCAAGCTGAGAGGGGCGAAGTATAACTCAGACATCAGAGGGACGTTTTTTACACAGAGGGTGGTGGGGGCCTGGAATGCGCTGCCAAGTAGGGTGGTGGAGGCAGGCACGCTGACATCGTTTAAGACTTACCTGGATAGTCACATGAGCAGCCTGGGAATGGAGGGATACAAACGATTGGTCTAGTTGGACCAAGGAGCGGCACAGGCTTGGAGGGCCGAAGGGCCTGTTTCCTGTGCTGTACTGTTCTTTGTTCTTTGTTCAATAACTTCCCTCAATTAACAATGGGGCCTGCATACAACAGTGAGAGACTGGAAACAGATGAATCATCTGTGGCAATGAATTAATTGGTTTTGCTTTCAAGTGTTTTTGCAACAAGAAAATTTCAGAAGACAGGAAATTAAAAGTTCATCAATATACATGAAGCACAGTCAGCAATATTGAAAATTCTGGATGATTTGCAAGACTTTACAAAACTGGAAAGTCTACTATAAGAAACAATATGAAACTGAATGATTTTTTTGAGTCAGGTTAAATTTCTAGTTGTTATCTTTGGGTACAATGGATCACTTTCTATCATAGCTTCCTATGAAATTCAATGGAATTTCAGTGGTTAAAACAAAAACAAATATAAAATCTGATGTCCTGGTTTGCCAATGCATCTCATTTGGCCTCCTCAATAAAATTCCCCAAAAGACTTTATTTTCAGGTGTCCTACTCATTCTAGCATTAACAGCTCAAGGCAAAAGACCTGAGGGGTTAGCTGCCTGAAGTATCTTTATAAGCCAAACAGTCTAAAATGAACAGTGCTGAGGTACTCTAGATGTCTAAAGGAAAAATCAAATGTAGGAAGACCATGTTCAATACAAAATCCTTCCCCAACCCCATATGAGAAACATTGAAAAAGGGTTCCAGAAGAAATCATCCAAATAAACCCTTCTGATCAGGAGAGAACAAGTGGCAGGAATGTTTGGTGCTCACTATTACTCTCCTGGCCTTAGATTTTCCTCACTCTGACACGTACAAGACGACCTGTAAAAAACTGGCAAAATGAAATTCACCAAAGGCTTAAAAAAATCGAATATTCAAAAACAATTTCAAACACGGGCCTGTGATAGACCATCACTCTGCACACACATGTTGATAGACTGTCACTCTGCACACACATGTTGGGCAGGTATGTTCATCATTGCTTCACTGGCAGACTTTAGATTGTGGCAAGGAATTTCCCTCATTTGGTCACCCTAGCATCACCCTTTCCAGTTTGCAAGAGGGTAGAACATGGGAAGCCAGCCAGGAGTGCACTGTAATTGTCAAATCTAGAATATCAAGGCAGGGATTAGCAGATGAACGTAGAATATGGATGAGTATAGGTGTTAGATTTTAACACTCAGCAGGGGATTGGCCATCTGTTATTCACCCTGTCCATGTCAGTATGAAGGAAAATAAGATGGTCCATCTGCTACAACCCATTGTCCACAATTGATGACAGTTAAAATCAGAGTCCACGTATGAATCACATCCTGTCAATCTTCCTTTCTTGAAAATGAATTCACCTCTCCGATTCTCAACTACACAGCAGAGAGCCTAAGCTCCAGCATAATCCTTCCTGATATCTCTCCTAAATTTACGTTATTATTTTGAAGAATGGCCTGGAATGGCAAAGCGGACAACACTGCTTCGTGTGGGGAGAGGCCATGGCGCTGTGGTGTTGTCAGTGGGCTAGTAACCCAGGGCAAGATTTGGGGACCATGGCTAATGGTGAAATTCATGTCCAATGCATAAAAGAAGTTGCTTTTTTCTAAGAACAATTCCAAACGAGAAATTGAATAAGGAAATTTGGCGTGTCCGCTATGACACCCATCAATTTTTACAGATGCACCATAGAAAGCATCCTTTCCAGATGTACCACAGCTTGATATGGCTGCTGCTCTGACAAAGACCGCAATAAACTACAAAGGGTCCTGAACGTAGCCCAGTCCATCACACAAACCATCCAATGACTCTGTCTACACTTGCCGCTGCCTCGGCAAAGCAGCCAGCATAATTAAGGACTCCACGCACCGCAGACGTTCTCTCTTCCACCTTCTTCTATCGGGAAAAGGATACAAAAGTCTGAGAACACTTACCAACGGACTCAAGAACAGCTTCTTCCCTGCTGCCATCAGACTTTTGAATGGACCTATCATATATTAAGCTGATCTTTCTCTACACCTCAGCTATGACTGTAAAATTACATTCTGCACCCTCTCCTTTCCCTCTCTATGTACGGTATGCTTCGTCTGTATAGTGCAAGAAACAATACTTTTCACTGTATACCAACACATGTGACAATAATAAATCAAATCAAATCAAATCAAAAGCAAGTATGATCACTGACCGTCTCCAAAAGGCAAGGGTATAACCACTTCCCCTTTATCATCAACATTAGCAATCCCCTACCTTGAAAGTCCTGGGTGTTACGATTGACCAGAAACTTAAATAGACCAATACCATGGCTACTAGAGCAAGTCAAAAGCTGGGAATTCTGTGGCAAGTAACTCACCTTTTGATTTCCCAAAGCCTGTCTACCATCCACAAGGCACAAGTCAGGAATGTGATGGAATACTCTCCACTTGCCTGGATGAGTGCAGCTCCAACAACACACAAGCTCGACACCATCCAAGACCTGTGTGGAGTTTACATGTTCTTCCTGTGTCTGTGTAGGTTCCCTCCGGGTGTTCCGATTTCCTCCCACAGTAAAAAAATGTGTAGGTTAGGTGAATTAGTCATGCTAAATGCACAGGGTTACCGGGATAGGGCGGAGGGAAGGGCCTGCGTAGGATGCTCTTTCGGGGAGTCAGTGCAGATTCTGCACTTTCTGTACTGAAGGGATTCTATGGATCTACAACAACCAGCCTGAGCAGGAATCCACCAGCTTAACTGTGCATTCTCTCTACCACTGCCATGGTAGTGGCTCCAATGTGCACCGCACGCACTGCAGCAACATTAACAACTCAAACCAGAGTCATAAAAGCAGTTAAAATTGTCTTGTTTTCCCCAATGGATGTGCTGGCATCAAGTCAACTCAATCTGCAGCTTTTAGCCATAGTCATCTTAGACAAGGCCAGTGCCTGTTTGTTCGAATTCTGCCCTCAGGCACCACCGAAGATTTCTCTGTAATAATGTTCCAAGCTGGGTTCTGCAGCTACTGAGCTGTTTTTCTTTTCTCAGCCCATGAATTACTCACCAGCACATGGGAATACTGGAGCCAGGCCGCAAAAGTGCCAATCAGTCTCTCACTGCATCAAAGTGATGCTTCAGGTCTCCACAGTTAAACTTGAAGTGAACTGGAGCATGGGGATAAACAAAAAATGAACTTTCAGTTCAACACAAAGTCTTAATCCTGTTGAGATAACTAATCATTTTGGAAACTGATAATTCATTGCAAATACAGTTTAAGTTTATTTATTAGTGTCGCAAGTGGACTCACATTAACACTGCAACGAAGTTACTGTGAAAATCCCCGAGTCGCCGCATTCCGGCGCCTGTTCAGGTCAATGCACCTAACCAGCATGTCCTTTGGACTCTGGGAGGAAACCGGAGCACCCGGAGGAAACCCGTGCAGAGAACATGCAGATTCCGCACAGACAGTGACCCAAGCTAGGAATCAAACCCGGGTCCCTGGCGCTATGAGGCAGTAGTACTAACCATTGTGCCACCCTGCCACCCCATACTGTAAAGGCCTTGAAAGTACAGTATTGAATGAAAAAGTTTAAGTGGATTGCAGCACAGCTGGGAGATCATTCAACATCTCTCTTCAGTTTGTGGGTGAAGATTTGTATGAATGAATTTGTCACACTGTGGATAGTCAGTACTGAAGAATGAAGTAGTTTTGCAACCCGTGTGAGGAACATCTGACACTCCCGATTCAGGTATGTCTATATACAGGGTTCTGTCTCCTTCAGTACTTTCACCAATACATTGCCATCCCTTCTCTAAAATGCCTTTCACCAGGCTAATGTTTATTTAAGTTTAACATTTGTTAACATTACTCCTTATTCGCATGAAGGTAACAATAACCACACGCAGGTTAAATCTATTAAAGTGGGGGGTTCATAGAAATCATAGAAACCCTACAGTACAGAAAGAGGCCATTCGGCCCATCGAGTCTGCACCGACCACAATCCCACCCAGGCCCTACCCCCATATCCCTACATATTTTACCCACTATTCCCTCTAACCTACGCATCTCAGGACACTAAGGGGCAATTTTAGCATGGCCAATCAACCTAACCCGCACATCTTTGGACTTGGGAGGAAACCGGAGCACCCGGAGGAAACCCACACAGACACGAGGAGAATGCGCAAACTCCACACAGACAGTGACCCAAGCCGGGAATCGAACCCAGGTCCCTGGAGCTGTGAAGCAGCAGTGCTAACCACTGTGCTACCGTGCTGCCGTGGGGTTGGGTGACAGTCAAGTCAGACGTAGCAACCAAGGGGCTATGCAAAGACTGGTGCATCAGTGTAGTCAGTGGAAGCAAAAATCAGGAGAGATGGAAAGTAGGTTGACTGGTTTGATTTTGATTTGATTTGATTTATTATTGTCACATCTATTTGTATACAGTGAAAAGCATTGTTTCTTGCACAGTACACAGACAAAGCATACGTTCATAGAGAAGGGAAAGAGAGTGCAGAATGTAGTGTTACAGTCATAGCTTGGGTGTAGAGAAAGATCAACTTAACGCGAAGTAGGTCCATTCAAAAGTCTAACGGCAGCAGGGAAGAAGTTGTTCTTGACTCGTGTATCTTGACTTTTGTATCTTTTTCCCGATGGAAGAAGGTGGAAGAGAGAATGTCCCGGGTGTGTGGGGTCCTTGATTATGCTGGCTGCTTTGTCGAGGCAGTGGCATTTGTAGACAGAGTCAATGGATGGGAGGCCGGTTTGCATGATGGATTGGGCTTCATTCACGACCCTTTGTAGTTTCTTGCAGTCTTGGGCAGAGCAGGAGTCATACCAAGCTGTGATACGACCAGAAAGAATGCTTTCTGTGGTGCATCTGCAAAAGTTGGTGAGAGTCGTAGCTGACATGCCAAATTTCCTTAGTCTTCTGAGAAAGTGGAGGCGTTGGTGGGCTTTCTTAACTATAGTATCGGCATGGGGAGACCAGGACAGGTTAAGTTCCTGATGTCACAGGGATCTTCTCAACATCACCCAGGCACCCTGCTGAGTCCAAGCCCAAGCGGTGTCGGGAGGCGGCCTCTTAACAATACACCATGAAGGTCAGAGCTGCCTCCTCTTAATTCCGCCTCCCCCCTGCCCCCCACACACAAATCATGGAGAAACTGAGGTTCAAAGTCACAGCTGCATCTGCAAGCAATCCTGTGTAGAAGCTTCACTTTTCACAGTGATAGCCTGACATTCTTTATCTTTAAATGTTCTGATGGCTTCAGAGATCGTCCCTATTTTGCAATGCCCTCACCATCCCCTACCTGTGTCAGCAGCATGGCCCTCCTGCTCCAATGTGGGAGCCAGCCATGCTGAGCTGCAGGTCTTCTGATTGGGCCTCCTCCCTCGGGAACACGCCCGCTGACCTTAATTAGGCAACAAAGTGTAACACTACATCCTGCACCTGGCTGGGGCCATTCCTGTGGCCCACACCAGCGAGTTCCTGTTGCTCACACGTTCTATTCCCACCTGTGGACCAGTGGCCACCTCCCATCAGTTTCAGACTACCAGAATCCTGGGAGCTTGTGGATAAGGTGCTCCCAAAATCCAGATTCTGACATTCGTCACACTCCCACTCACACAGCCTCAATTATTGCTCCAAATCCCCAAGTTAAAATCAGGACTAAAATGCTCAAGTCATTCGAAAGAGAGTTACATGTTTTTATAGCCCCAATGGAGGGATGATATAGATAAAGCAAATGGCCCAAGACATCAGATAGGTAAATACACTTCCTCCATGATCACCCTCAACACCGGTGCTCCGCAAGGTTATGTTCTCAACCCTACTATACTCCTTATACACCTATGACTGTGTGGCCAAATTCCCCTCCAACTCGATTTTCAGGTTTGCTGATGACACCACCGTAGTGGGTCAGATCCCAAACAATGATGAGACGGAGTGCAGGAAAGAGATAGAGAATCTGGTGAACTTGTGCGACAACAATAATCTCTCCCTCAATGTCAGTAAAATGAAGGAGATAGTCATCGACTTCAGGAAGCATAGTGGAGAACATACCCCTGTCTAAATCAACGGGGATAAAGTGGAAATGATCGAGAGCTTTAAGTTTCTAGATGTCCAGATGACCAACAACCTGTCCTGGTCCTTCCATGTTAACACTATAGTTAAGAAATCCCACCAACGCCTCTACTTTCTCAGGAGGCTAAGGAAATTTGGCATGTCTTCTATGACTCTGACTCTCACCAACTTTTACAGATGCACCATAGAAAGCATCCTTTCTGGTTGTATCACAGCTCAGTATGGCTCCTGCCCTGCCCAAGACCGCAAGAAACTACAAAGGGTCGCGAATGAAGCCCAGTCCATCATGCAAACCAGCCTCCTATCCACTGACTCTGTCTACACATCCCACTGCCTCGGAAAAGCAACCAGCATAATCAAGGACCCACACGCCTCAGACATTCTCTCTTCCACCGTCTTCCATCGGGAAAAAGATACAAAACGCTGAGGTCACACACCAACTAACTCAAGAACAGCTTCTTCCCTGCTGTCACCAGATTTTTAAATGGACTTACCTTGCATTAATAAGAACATAAGAACATAAGAACATAAGAACTAGGAGCAGGAGTAGGCCATCTGGCCCCTCGAGCCTGCTCTGCCATTCAACAAGAGCATGGCTGATCTTTTTGTGGACTCAGCTCCACTTACCCGCCCGCTCACCATAACCCTTAATTCCTTTACTATTCATCTGATCTTTCTCTACACCCTAGCTATGACCTTAACACTACATTCTGCACTCTCTCGTTTCCTTCTCTATGAACGGTATGCTTTGTCTGCATAGTGCGCAAGAAACAATACTTTTCATTGTATGCTAATACATGTGACAATAATAAATCAAATCAAATCAAAAACATCTGTTCTTATCTTTATGGAATACCATACATTGGCCGGAACTCTACCACCTCACCCGCAATGGCAACCGGTGCGGGCGAGGATCCAACAACGGAAATCTCCATTGGCCTCGGGCAGGAATTTCCGTTCTTGCCCTAGCAAGGCTGTAAAATCTGACCATGTATGTTTTCACATAATTTCACCTCTTGATGAAAACATGTCTATCTTTGTTATTCATCAACTGACATGCAGCAATTTATTTTTAACCTACAGGGTGAAATTTCCTATGTGCTGGAGGTAATGTAGATCTTATTGCATTTTATTATGTAATCAATTTATAGAATATGCTAATTCATACACTAAGGTTGCTAAGTAGGTGACGTCTGTGCTGACTCAGACACATTCAATGGATGGATGACAACCCAGAGAACTTCTATATGGCGAACAGGTCATGGCCTCCACTACAAGGACACCTGCAAATGAGGTAGGTAGGTGGTGAATATTGACAACAGTTGCTGTCGGTTGTGAGCTCTAGAGTCTGATCGTTTGGAAGGTCTTTGGAAGAGGCGAGCAGAAATGAAAAGCTCATTTGAGCGAGAAGCGGGCCCAGGGAAAGAGGGCAGCGAATTGAGCATCTTCTCAGCCCACGTGCTTCCTCTGCAGGAAAGCTGGAAGAGATTGCCGTGCCAGAACGGGGCTCTTGTGCCACACTGAGTGACGCTTAACAAAGAGCTGACGCACCGCAACGCAAACCACCATCGGTTCACCAAGTAAAGGCTACCACAGGAAGTCTATGCTTCAGGAACTGCGTCAACCTCTCTTTGTTGCCCTCTTTTATATTGTCCTTGTGAGTTATTCATGTTAATATACAGATCCACCATTAAGTGTTTCTTTGCAGAGATTGTTCAGTTGTTAAATTCTAGTGTGCAAAACTGACCCATGCCTGCCTTTCAGCCCACACGCTATTACAGTCCACTGCTTAATGTAGCACAGGTCCACGACCCAGAAGAGGAAAAAAAACTGTTTGGACTCTTATTTTCCAGTGTTTACAGTTTTTTTCTTTCTTGGTATGAAGCAGATCTGCATTCACATAGTACATGATGTACTATGACACATAGTACATACTTCACATGGTACATTAGAGCTACATTGGCAGCATTGACACTGGTGACAATGGCCCACCAGCTGATTTTCTGCAAGCACTTTGCAGGCAATGGCAGGAGACCTGGTCAGGTTACATTGGTTTAGTGGTAACCATTTCAAAGCCAGGGGAGTGAATGATTTTGCACGCTGGTGAACAAAATAATGTCAGTACCAGGATTCAGCTGTCGGTTTTTGATGTAAGATGTGGTACTCCATCAGTATAAAACACAGCATAGAATAGAATAGAATAAAATCCCTACAGTGCAGAAGAAGGCCATTCGGTCCATCGAGCCTTTACCGACAACACTCCAACCCAGGATTGATCCCTGCATCCCCACACATTTAGCCTCCTAATCTACCTGATATAAAGGGGCAGTTTAGCATGGCCAATCAATCTAACCTGCACATCTTAACCTGCACACGGGTGACACAGTGGTTAGCACTGCTGCCTCACAGCGCCAGGGACCTGGGTTCAATTCCCGGCTTGGGTCACTGTCTGTGTGGAGTTTCCACATTCTCCCTGTGTCTGTGTGGGTTTCCTCTCACAGTCAGAATGACATGCTGGTTAAGTGCATTGACCCGAACAGGTGCCGGACTGTGACGACTGGGAGAATGTCACAGTAACTTCATTGCAGAGTTAATGTAAGGCTTACTTGTGACTAACAAATAAACTTTGAACTATGGGAGGAAACCGGAGCACCCAGAGGAAACCCACGCAGACACCGGGGAGAACATGCAAACTCCACACAGACAGCGACCCAAGGCCAGAATTGAACCCTGGTCCCTGGTGCTATGAGGCAGCAGTGCTAACTACAAAACATCACACCAATGTGGCACCCATTCGAGCACCATGGAACTCATCAACAAAAAAGGTGCCAACCTATGAAATTCCAGACGATGTCTACCCACTGCCAAGGAATTATTCAGAATGATGTCAGGATTCCAAGAAGCACCTTCTGATCCTGGGTTCACCATTTATTTCAGAGCAACAAGATTAATGACACATCATCTTGCGAGTGTAGATGGTATCACCTGACATAGAATGTAGAAAATCAAGGTACAGGAAATGTTTGCAAAGAAATGGAAAAGTTTTTCAGCTGCAAATCATGATGATTTCCCGTTCACCCATCGTATCACCCCAGACAACAGGTGCCATCCACGGTTGGACAACATTCCAAGGTATCTCTTTCTGGCATATTTTCTCTTGCAAGCTCAGAGACATTATTGTATCAGCCATTGAGTCGGAGGCAGGGTCGAACTTACAGAAACATGATTTCTTCTCATGCATAACACTGAGAGAACATGGTGATTGGCCAATTAATTACCCTGGCCAGATAAACCAGTTCTGACGGTGGAGACAGCAATTGTCGCTGTCTGAATATTTTTGCGTGGGTGAGCAAACTCCCAAAGTGAAAGTAATAGATCACAGCAACTCTTGTTCTTATGTAGCAGTCAAGAAAGCCCTTTTAAAAAAGAATAGGGCGAAGTGGCAGCAATGAAAAACTGAAACCAATTCACTGTTTTGCATTTTCTGCCATTCTCTGAGTTCCTGGGAATGACTTTAAACATTTTCCTTAAATTATGCTTACTTTATTTGCCTTTTTTCTGGTGTCAAAGTGATCAGCTGCTTCAGGTGTAGGGATAGACAGGGATAGTTTCATTGCTGTTTTATACAATTCATGCTCATGTGATGTTTCACCTTTAACCACAATGCGCCTGAAGACATTTTTGCCACCATTTCTCCCCTTACTTGTGGATCTCATGGCATGCTGCTATAAGTGTCTCTGAACCATAATTCAGGGCGGCACCGTGGCACACCGGTTAGCACTGCTGCCTCACAGCACCAGGGACCCGGGTTCAATTTCTGGCTTGGGTCACTGTCTGTGCAGAGTTTGCACATTCTCCCCATGTCTGCGTGGGTTTCCTCCGGGTGCTCCGGTTTCCTCCCACAGTCCAAAAGACATGCTGGGTAGATACATTGGCCGTGCTAAATTCTCCCTCAGTGTACCCAGACAGGCGCCGGAGTGTGGCAACTCGGGGATTTTCACAGTAACTTCATTGCAGTGTTAATGTAAGCCTACTTGTGACTAATAAATAAACTTTAATTCACAGCCTCCCTATCTCTCTCTTCTTTTGATTTGATTTATTATTGTCACATGTATTGACATACAGTGAAAAGTATTGTTTCTTGCGTGCTATACAAAGCATACCGTTATTAGAGAACAATGTTGTTGAAGTTATCATACATATAGGAGATATGCGGTTTGTGGCCCTTGCAAAAAGATTAATGAGCAACTCTGCAGTGTGAGAATAGAGGCAAGAAGTGTCACAGGCTAGGCATTAACAGACGAGATTAAAAGCCAAATACTGTGGATGCTGGAATCTGAAACAGAAACAGAAAATGCTGGAAAATTTCAGCAGGTCCGACAGCATCTTTGGAGAGAGAATAGAGCTGCCGTTTTGAATCAGGATGACCCAAAGATAGGGGAGTTTAAAATTAGAGAGCATAGGTTTAACGTGAGAAGGAAGAGATACAAAAGGGTCCAGAGGGGCATTTTTTTTCATACAGAGGGTGGTGAGAGTCTGAAACAAGCTGCCAGAGGTAGTAGTAGAGGCGGGTACAGTTTTGTCTTTTAAAAAGCATTTAGACAGTTACATGGGTAAGATGGGTACAGAGGGATATGGGCCAAATGCGGGCAATTGGGACTAGCTTAGGGGTTTAAAAAAAAGGGCGGCATGGACAAGTTGGGCTGAAGGGCCTGTTTCCATGCTGTTAAACCTCTATGACTGTGACCCTTCATCAGACCTCCTCTGACAAAGGGTCATCCAGACTCGAAACATTGGCTCTCAGCTAAGCTATAAAAAAAAGTAAGATGGATTATGAGAGTAAACTAGTTCAGAAAATAAAAACAGATAGCAAAAGCTTCTATAAATATATAAAATGAAAAAGAGTGGCTAAAGTAAACATTGGTCCTTTAGAGGATGAGAAGGGGGATTGTAAGTTTTTCGGGCAACTCAGGCCTTTTTTATGAGCTGGGAAAAGGACTTGAACCCTAAAGAACTGTGAAAGTGGCCACACTTGGCTGCAGGACTTGACTTGGTCAGTGAGCCCAGCCAGCCTGTGTGTGTGTGTGTGTGTGAAGGGGCCCAGTCCAAAAATTGCAAGCAGCCAGAAACCAGACAGACTGCTGATTAGGTTATCAGCAGCACAAAAAGGACCTGACGACCTCACCAGACTAGGCCGGCAGCAAGACAATACACCTGGTCTGGACTCAATACAGGTGATAATGGCCTTGTCTCAGAGCGAGGAGAAGCCCATTTCCCTAATGAGAAAACAATTAAACGATCTCCGATGGAACAATAAAGGACAGCAAGAGACCTATCACCTGGGATGGGACCATCTGGTCTCTATGGACTGTAAGATCGCAGCTGCAGATAACACGAGCAAGCCTTTGTCTGTGGAACTGCCGGTTGGAAGGGGGGCGGAGTTGGCAGGAAAAGAATTCAAGTTTTACAATATAAAAGGATGGTCAGGCCGGCCATTTCTTTTTTTTTCTCTTCGGACCAGCATGACAGCACTCCTCTCCTGTTTCCTGCCTCTCGTTCGTCTCCAGCACGCAGCCTGAAGCCCACTGAGCAATTTAAACTAGGATTGTGAGTATCCCCTAGTAATTCGCGAAGTTCCCGAGATCATCATAGTGGATGAGGCTTTGGGGAAAGGGGGGGGGCTTTTGCATGCACCTTTCATAGTTTAAGACGTGGTAAACTTGTATAAAGTAAGAATTCCGTGGTGTCCGTTTTAGTATTCCTTCCATAGCTATAGTCTTATAGAGCATAAGGCATGGTGTGTTGTTTTCCTGGTGTTTGGTGACCTTTGACCTTGATGTTTTAATAAATATATATATATATATATCTTTGACTTCCATTGGAGTCCGTTTTGATCTTTTCAATTTCTCACCAATGATCTCTGACTAAGTCACAATATAAATATTCCTTACCATAATTCCGGAGTCTAGAACTGAGGATACCCTGGGCGCTTCGAAACCGCCCACTCAGGAAAGGCTGCCAGGTAGTGGATAGGCAGCAGTTTCCTTTTCTCTCTCTTGGGAGCGCTACTCTAGTGAAGTAGACGCAAGGTGGCCATTGTTCCATCGACGAGAGAGAGAATCACTCGGGCATTGGTGGGGTTTGGGTGACGGAGAACCAAACCTAAAATAAGCCCAGTGGAGTTAAAAAGAGGGATCCCGCTACAGGATATAATAACTGGAAATGAGAAAATGGCTGAGGCATTGAACAGGTATTTTGTATCGGTCTTCACAGTGGAAGACACAAGTAACATGCCAAAAATTGATGACAGGAAGGCCATGGCAGGTGAGGACCGAGAAACTATCACGATCACGAAAGAGGTAGTGTTGGGCAAGTTAATGGGGCTAAAGGTAGACAAGCCTCCTGGCCCTGATGGAATGCATCCCTGGGTACTAAAAGTGATGGTGGGGGTAATAGCAAATTACTAGTGGTAATTTACCAAAATTCGCTGGACTCTGGTTCCCCCAGATTGGAAAACAGCAAATGTGGCATCACTGTTTAAAAAAGGAGGTGGACAAAAGGCAGGTAACTATAGGCCAGTTAGCTTTGTGGTGAACCATCGTTGGTTCCCACTGGATAGTACTGAGCCAGGGTCTGGCCAGTACTACGAGGATGTACATATGTTACTGTTGGGTTGTGCTACTTGTTGCTGTTGGGGTTAGGGTGGGGTTGTTACACCTTTGTACTGTAGTGTTGTGGTACATCCCAGTCGGGCTCCGCCTCCTGGGAGAGGTATAAAAGTCCCTGCTCTGGCTGGGACCCCTCAGTCTGGGATCGTATATATAATTATTGGCTGCTTCATTACAGTAAATAAAAGCCTTTATTTCCCGAGCATCTAGCCTCGTGTTTGATAACGCGCATCAATTTTATTTACTGTTGTTAAACTCTCGTTGAAAAAAAAAGAGAGTATGGAGCAGATCCTGAAGCCGGAACGCCTTACATTAGATCCACGTGCGGTGGGCGCCTCTAACACCTTCGACCACTGGCTGAAGTGCTTCGAAGACTACCTGGCAGCCTCCGCAGCGGTCACCACAGATGATGACAGACTCCGGGTCCTCCATGCGAGGGTAAGCGACACTGTCTACCTCGCGATCCGTGCGGCCACCGATTATACAAAGGCCCTCGAGCTTCTGAAGAAGCGTTATATCAAACCGCCCAATGAAATACACGCTCGTTACTCTTAGCCACTCGACGACGGCAGTCTGGCGAAACGATGGAGGAATATGCGAACGAGCTCCTACAGATAGCCAGGGGCTATAACTGCAAAGCTGTGTCGACTGAGCAGAGCATGAACGACCTCGCCCGAGATGCGTTTGTGGCGGGAGTCGGATCGTCGTACATTCGACTTAAACTATTGGAGAAAGGTAACCTTGACCTTACCCAGGCAATCGAGCTAGCAGAGATGCTGGAGACGGCCTCCAAAAGCTTAGTATTGTATCGGGAAGACCACGTGGAGACAACGTGGCAGGAGCAGTCGCCAATCCCTCCTCGTCCCTCGGGTTCGAAATGCTGCGTAATGCCGTGCTCACACTTGGGCCAGACGACAGCAGCAGCTCCGGGCGGCCCGCGGTGTTACTTCTGTGGGGGAGCGAAGCATACTCGGCAACGGTGTCCCGCTAAGGCTGTGTTGTGCTCCGCCTGCGGTAAGAAAGGGCACTATTCGAAAGTGTGCCGATCTAAATCTAGGAACGGCAGTGCGGCCTGCGATTCTTCAGAGCTCGGCTCTTCATCGTCGAAATCATCGAGGGGTTCGTCCACATGCGAGGCCAGGACGATGCCATTACGGTCGATGGAGTCGGAGGTGTGTGACCACCAGGGGTCGCTGAGTTTGGCGCCATCACCCACGTGCGACTTATGGGAGCGGCCATGTTGGTCGGCACCGACCGCGAACGATCAGCAGGGGTCCTCCTCATCGATTTCAGCTGCCTGCAGTGGCGCTCAGGAACCAACGGTGGCGTCGATCATCCTGGACCAGGCCAAGCCTCATAGACTTGACAAATCTATGATGAATATCCAGGGAAATGACCACATGATTTATTGTCTGTTTGACAGTGGGAGCACTGAGAGCTTTATCCACCCAGACACTGTGAAGCGGTGTGGACTCCGGATTCAACGTGCCAAACAGACAATCTCTATGGCATCGAGGTCCCGGTCTGTCACCATGCTAGGGAGTTGCGTGGTAACTTTGACGGTGCAAGGCACAGTTTACGAGCGTTTCAAGCTCCTAGTGTTGCCGTACCTTTGCACGCCAATACTTCTCGGACTAAACTTCATGGTCCACTTGAGGAGTGTAACCCTACAGTACGGTGGGCCACTCCCTTCACTGGCAGTGGGAGAACAGCAGCAGCCTCCAAATTGCCCAACGCGCCCCGCCTGTAGCCTCTCGACGCTGAAGATCACCACACCCTCCCTGTTCCAGAATCTTGTGCCAGGCTGCAAGCCCATCGCGACTAAAAGTAGGCATTTCAGCGCTGAGGATCGGATCTTCATTAGATCTGAGGTTCAGCGGCTCCTCAAAGAAAGGATCATACAACCCAGTGCTAGTCCATGGAGGGAGCAGATCATGGTGGTCAAGAGCGGGAACAAACCCCGGATGGTCTTTGACTATAGTCAGACCATTAATAGATATACGCAGCTGGATGCGTATCCTCTCCCGCGCATATCTGATATGGTCAATGGCAGTACTGGGTGTTCTCCACCATAGACCTCAAGTCTGCCTACCACCAACTCCCCATTCGCCCAGAGGACCGACAATACACGGCTTTTGAGGCGGATGGTCGCTTGTATCACTTTCTCAGGGTTCCCTTTGGTGTCACCAATGGGGTCTCGGTCTTCCAGCGTGCTATGGACCAAATGGTGGACCAGAACGGGCTGCGGGCTACCTTCCCGTACCTGGATAATGTCACCATCTGCGGCCATGACCAGCAGGACCACGACATGAATCTCCTGAATTACCTACGCACTGCATCTCGCCTGAACTTGACCTACAACAGGGAGAAGTGTGCGTTTCGTACGTGCCGTTTAGCCATCCTAGGATACGTGGTGGAAAACGGGGTCATTGGCCCTGATCCAGACCGTATGCGCCCCCTTTCTGAACTTCCCTTGCCTGCTAGTGCGAAAGCACTGAGAAGATGCTTAGGCTTCTTCTCTTATTATGCGCAGTGGGTTCCCAATTACGCGGACAAAGCCCGTCCGCTCATTAAGTCCACGACTTTTCCCCTAACGCCAGAGGCTCAGTTGGCCTTCGATAAATTAAAAGCCGACATCACGAAAGCCACGATGCACGCTGTTGACGAGTCCATCCCCTTTCAGGTGGAGAGCGATGCATCTGATTTCGCTCTGGCCGCCACACTTAACCAGGCGGGCAGGCCCGTCGCATTGTTTTCCCGCACCCTCCAAGGCCCCGAAATCCGGCATTCAGTGGTGGAAAAGGAGGCCCAGGCCATTGTGGAGGCCGTCAGGCACTGGCGCCATTACTTGGCGGGAAAACAGTTCACCCTGATCACGGACCAGCGGTCCGTGGCGTTCATGTTTAATAACACGCAGAGGGGCAAGATCAAGAATGACAAGATCTTGCGGTGGAGAATTGAACTCTCCACCTATAACTACGACATCATGTACCGTCCAGGGAAACTCAATGAGCCCTCGGATGCCCTCTCACGTGGAACATGCGCCAGTATACAGGAGGACCGTTTGCAGGCTCTCCATAATGACCTATGCCATCCTGGGTTCACTCGGCTCTACCACTTTATAAAAGCCCGCAACCTGCCCTACTCAGTGGAGGACGTCAGGTCCGTAACAAGAAGCTGTCGGGTTTGCGCAGAATGCAAACCGCACTTTTACCGACCTGACAGGGCACATTTAGTCAAGGCCACTCGTCCCTTCGAGAGACTGAGTGTCGATTTTAAGGGCCCCCTTCCCTCAACAGATCGGAATGTGTACTTCCTCAATATCATTGACGAGTACTCTAGGTTCCCTTTTGTTGTTCCCTGCTCTGATACATCCGCTGCCACAGTTATCAAGGCATTCCGTGATCTCTTTACCCTGTTCGGGTACCCCGGCTACATCCATAGCGACAGGGGCTCGTCGTTCATGAGCGATGACTTGAGGCAATTCCTGCTCTCATACGGGATTGCCTCTAGTAGGACCACGAGCTACAACCCTAGGGGTAACGGACAGGTGGAACGTGAGAATGCTACAGTCTGGAAGGCTGTCTTACTGGCGTTGAAGTCAAAAAGTCTTCCAGTCTCCCGTTGGCAAGAGGTGCTCCCTGATGCGCTCCATTCTATTCCCTCCCTCCTGTGTACGGCAACCAATGCTACTCCCCATGAGAGGATGTTTTCATTCAAACAAACAAAGAACAAAGAACAATACAGCGTCGGAAGTCTTCCTCGGGGACCTCATTACCGTCTTGGTTGACGTACTCAGGACCCGTCCTCCTGCGGCAACATGTAAGGGCCCGCAAGTCCGACCCGTTGGTCGAACAGGTCCATCTCCTCCACGCCAACCCTCAGTATGCCTATGTGGCATACCCTGACGGGCGAGAGGACACGGTCTCGATCCGAGACCTGGCGCCAGCAGGGGACGTAGCAACTCCTGTCGCTCCCATACCCCCTGTTACAAACCCCTTAACTCTTGTTTCTCCCCCGGACACGGCGCGGGCAGCATCGGGACCATTGCTTAACCCTTTTACTCCCGTGTACAGCTTGCCTGAGTCCAGAGGATGGTCGCCACTGCAGGGCGTGTCAGGACCCCATGGACTACCGTCACCTCAGGGTCAACCGGCCTGTGAGTCCGTGGAAGAACAGCTGGACGCCGCCTTGGGGAGAATGCCACCGCAAGTGCCTACTCCGGTGTCACCGCCGGTATTGAGGAGGTCACAATGACGGTGCGGTCCCCCTGACCATCTGAACTTATAGACTGATGACACTTTATTCTGTTTTTTGTACCCCGCCGGCCTTTGTTCTCAAAGGAGGGGTGAATGTGGTGAACCATCGTTGGTTCCCACTGGATAGTACTGAGCCAGGGTCTGGCCAGTACTACAAGGATGTACATATGTTACTGTTGGGTTGGGCTACTTGTTGCTGTTGGGGTTAGGGTGGGGTTGTTACACCTTTGTACTGTAGTGTTGTGGTACATCCCAGTTGGGCTCCGCTTCCTGGGAGAGGTATAAAAGTCCCTGCTCTGGCTGGGCCCCCTCAGTCTGGGATCGTGTATATAATTATTGGCTGCTTCATTACAGTAAATAAAAGCCTTTATTTCCCGAGCATCTAGCCTCGTGTTTGATTACCCGCATCAAGCTTAACTTCTATAGTAGGGAAAATGCTTGAATCTATCATCAAAGAAGAAATAGCGAGACATTTGGATATAAATTGTCCCATTGGTAAGACGCAGCATGGGTTCTTATAAAAACATATAAGATTATGAAGGGAATAGATAAGATAGAAATGTTTGACTAATTTGGTGGAATTCTTTGAGAACATTACATGTGCAGTGGACACTGGGGAACCTGTGGATGTGGTATATCTGATTCCAGAAAGCATTTGACAAGGTGCCACACCAAAGACTGCTGCATAAGATAAAGGTGCACGATGTTATGGGTAATGTATTAGCATGGATAGAGGACTGGTTAACTAACTGAAAGCAAAGAGTGGGGTAAATGGGTGTTTTTCTGGTTGGCGATCTGTGACTAGTGGTGTGCCTCAGGGATCAGTGTTGGGACCGCAATTGTTTATGATTTACATAGATGATTTGGAGTTGGGGACCTAGTGTGTCAAAATTCGCAGATGACACTAAGATGAGTGGCAGAGCCAAGTGTGAAGAGGATGCTGAAAGCCTGCAAAGGGATATAGATAGTCTAAGTGAGTGGGCGAGGGTCTGGCAGATGGAGTACAATTTAGGTAAATGTGAGGTCATCCATTTTGGTAGGAATAACAGCAAAATGGACTATTATTTATATGATAAAAAATTGCAGCATGCTGCTGTGCAGAGGGACCTGGGTGTCCTTGGGCAAGAATCACAAGGAGTTGGTTTGCAGATGCAGCAGGTAATTAAGAAGGCAAATGGAATTTTGTCCTTCATTGCAAGAGGGATGGAGTTTAAAAACAACGAGGTTATGTTGCAGCTGTATAAGATGCTGGTGAGGCCACACCTGGAGTACTGTGTACTGTTTTGGTCTCCTTACTTGAGAAAGGATATACTGGCACTGGAAGGGGTGCAGAGGAGATTCACTAGGTTGATTCCGGAGTTGAGAGGGTTGGCTTATGAGGAGAGACAGAATAGACTGGGGCTATACTCATTGGAATTCAGAAGAATGAGGGGAGATCTTATAGAAACATATAAGATTATGAAGGGAATAGATAAGATAGAAGCAGGGAAGTTGTTTCCACTGACAGGTGAAATTAGAACTAGGGGGCATGGCCTCAAAATAAGGGGAAGCAGATTTAGGACTGAGTTGAGGAGGAACTTCTTCACCCAAAGGGTTGTCAATCTGTGGAATTCCCTGCCCAGTGAAGCAGTTGAGGCTACCTCATTGAATGTTTTTAAGGCAAAGGTAGATAAATTTTTGAATAGTAAAGGAATTAAGGGTTCTGGTGAGCGGGTGGGTAAGTGGAGCCGAGTCCACGAAAAAATCAGCCATGACCTTATTGAATGGTGGAGCAGACTCGAGGGGCCAGATGGCCTACTCCTGCTCCTAGTTCTTATGTTCTTACGTTCTTATCTGTCTCCACAGATGCTGACAGACCTGTTGAGATTTTCCAGACTTTTCTGAAAATTACCTATGTTCTATTTAATTAATGATCTATTGAATGCTTATTATCACAATCACATTAGCAAAGATAGATGAAGCAAGCCCAATGTACAAGGATGCATTAGATAATTTGTTAATTTCTCACCAAACTTGCAAATTGGGCTTCCTGCAAGGTTTTCATCTTCTTTTCTTTCCAGCTCACACTATTTGCTGGGAGGAGTTTTCAGGTTGGTGACAATGATCACTAAGTGGTGGACAAAGTAGTGGCACGGTGGCACAGTGGTTGGCACTGCTACCTCACAGCGCCAGGGACCCAGGTTCAATTCCGGCCTCAGGTCACTGCCTGTGTGGAGTTTGCACATTCTCCCCATGTCTGCATGGGTTTCTTCTGGGTGCTCCGGTTTCCTCCCACACTCCAAAGATGTGCGGGTTAGGTTGATTGGCCATGCTAAATTGCCCCTTAGCATCAGGGGGATTAGCAGGGTAAATATGTGAGGTTATGGGAATAGGGTCTGGTTGGGTTTGTGGTCGGTGCTGACTCAATGGACCGAATGGCCTCCTTCTGCACTGTAGGGATTCTATGATGATTCGATGAACCTGTCCGAGAGTTGTCTCCTTCTATCTTTATTGTGGAAACATTGGACCCCCATTCACTGCCCAATCTTAATGTTAATAAAAACCCTTAGTTGACCAGTAAAATTGCTATCAAATGAGGAGATCAGGGGATCTCCTCTCCTCTGGATCAACCACTGCTTGGTTGAAGGCTGTGCCAGCTCAGCCTTCAACAAAGCAGTGAATGTTTAACAATGAAGACCTCCACAAGTCAACCAAGTCCTTGTGTGTATCCCCATCCTCCTGCTGCAGTGAGACCTGGACTATGTTTCAGTGACACATGCACTCGTGAAATTCCATCAGCAATGCCCCTCCGGGTACAATGGGAGGACTGTCAAACAAATGCGACTGTTCTGCTTGAAGCCAACTCCAAAGTGCTCAAGCAAAACTCCTGCAACATCAACTACAGTGAACTGGGCACGGTATCCAGATGTTTCAAAGGTATCTCCCGCCACCGGGTCCTGTTTTCTCATCTTTCAGATGGTCAGCATTCAGGGAGAGGGCAAATAAACCACTTCAAAGGCATTCTAAATCTCTCCTTGAAGGATGCCAACAATGGTTTTACTGATTGGGAGAAGCTTGCTACCAGTCGTTCTGTCCATCAAGTTGCATCATCTCAATGATGGGGCAGAACGACGGCAGTGAAGGGAAGAAAAGGAAGTAAATCCTGCACTCCACAACCCT